>NC_140581.1:1096615263-1096697724 GCF_964204655.1 Triturus cristatus
AAGTAGATGTAGAAGTAGATGTAGAAGTAGATGTAGAAGTAGATGTAGAAGTAGATGTAGAAGTAGATGTAGAAGTAGATGTAGAAGTAGAGGTAGATAGAAGTAGAGGTAGATAGAAGTAGAGGTAGATAGAAGTAGAGGTAGATAGAAGTAGAGGTAGATAGAAGTAGAGGTAGATAGAAGTAGATGTAGATGTAGAAGTAGATGTAGATAGCGGTAGAAGTAGATGTAGAAGTAGATGTAGATAGCGGTAGAAGTAGATGTAGAAGTAGATGTAGAAGTAGATGTAGATAGCGGTAGAAGTAGATGTAGATAGCGGTAGAAGTAGATGTAGATAGCGGTAGAAGTAGATGTAGATAGAGGTAGAAGTAGATGTAGATAGCGGTAGAAGTAGATGTAGATAGAGGTAGAAGTAGATGTAGATAGAGGTAGAAGTAGATGTAGATAGAGGTAGAAGTAGAAGTAGATAGCGGTAGAAGTAGATGTAGATAGAGGTAGAAGTAGAAGTAGATAGAAGTAGAAGTAGATAGAAGTAGATGCAGATAGAAGTAGATGCAGATAGAAGTAGATGCAGATAGAAGTAGATGCAGATAGAAGTAGATGCAGATAGAAGTAGATGCAGATAGAAGTAGATGCAGATAGAAGTAGATGCAGATAGAAGTAGATGCAGATAGAAGTAGATGCAGATAGAAGTAGATGCAGATAGAAGTAGATGCAGATAGAAGTAGATGTAGAAAGAAGTAGATGTAGATAGAGGTAGATGTAGATAGAAGTAGATGTAGACTTAGATATAGATGTAGAAGTAGATGTAGAAGTAGAGGTAGAGGTAGATAGAAGTAGATGTAGATAGAAGTAGATGTAGATAGAAGTAGATGTAGATAGAAGTAGATGTAGATAGAAGTAGATGTAGATAGAAGTAGATGTAGATAGAAGTAGATGTAGATAGAAGTAGATGTAGATAGAAGTAGATGTAGATAGAAGTAGATGTAGATAGAAGTAGATGTAGAAGTAGATGTAGAAGTAGATGTAGAAGTAGATGTAGAAGTAGATGTAGAAGTAGATGTAGAAGTAGATGTAGAAGTAGATGTAGAAGTAGATGTAGAAGTAGATGTAGAAGTAGATGTAGAAGTAGATGTAGATGTAGATGTAGATGTAGATAGAGGTAGAAATAGAAGTAGATAGAAGTAGATGTAGATAGAAGTAGATGTAGATAGAAGTAGATGTAGATAGAAGTAGATGTAGATGTAGATGTAGATGTAGAAGTAGATGTAGATAGCGGTAGAAGTAGATGTAGATAGCGGTAGAAGTAGATGTAGATTGCGGTAGAAGTAGATGTAGATAGAGGTAGAAGTAGATGTAGATAGAGGTAGAAGTAGAAGTAGATAGCGGTAGAAGTAGATGTAGATAGAGGTAGAAGTAGATAGCGGTAGAAGTAGATGTAGATAGAGGTAGAAGTAGAAGTAGATAGAAGTAGATGTAGATAGAAGTAGATGTAGATAGAAGTAGATGTAGATAGAAGTAGATGTAGATAGAAGTAGATGTAGATGTAGATAGAAGTAGATGTAGATGTAGATAGAAGTAGATGTAGATGTAGATAGAAGTAGATGTAGATGTAGATAGAAGTAGATGTAGATGTAGATAGAAGTAGATGTAGATAGAAGTAGATGTAGATAGAAGTAGATGTAGATAGAAGTAGATGTAGATAGAAGTAGATGTAGATGTAGAAGTAGATGTAGAAGTAGATGTAGAAGTAGATGTAGAAGTAGATGTAGATAGCGGTAGATGTAGATGTAGATAGCGGTAGATGTAGATAGCGGTAGAAGTAGATGTAGATAGAGGTAGAAGTAGATGTAGATAGAGGTAGAAGTAGAAGTAGATAGCGGTAGAAGTAGATGTAGATAGAGGTAGAAGTAGAAGTAGATAGAAGTAGATGTAGATGTAGATGTAGATGTAGATCGAAGTAGATGTAGATAGAAGTAGATGTAGATGTAGATAGAAGTAGATGTAGATAGAAGTAGATGTAGATGTAGATGTAGATGTAGATGTAGAAGTAGATGTAGAAGTAGATGTAGAAGTAGATGTAGATGTAGAAGTAGATGTAGAAGTAGATGTAGAAGTAGATGTAGAAGTAGATGTAGAAGTAGATGTAGATGTAGATGTAGATGTAGATAGAGGTAGAAATAGAAGTAGATAGAAGTAGATGTAGATAGAAGTAGATGTAGATAGAAGTAGATGTAGATAGAAGTAGATGTAGATAGAAGTAGATGTAGATAGAAGTAGATGTAGATAGAAGTAGATGTAGATAGAAGTAGATGTAGATAGAAGTAGATGTAGATAGAAGTAGATGTAGATAGAAGTAGATGTAGATGTAGAAGTAGATGTAGATGTAGAAGTAGATGTAGAAGTAGATGTAGAAGTAGATGTAGAAGTAGATGTAGATAGCGGTAGAAGTAGATGTAGAAGTAGATGTAGAAGTAGATGTAGATAGCGGTAGAAGTAGATGTAGATAGCGGTAGAAGTAGATGTAGATAGCGGTAGAAGTAGATGTAGATAGCGGTAGAAGTAGATGTAGATAGAGGTAGAAGTAGATGTAGATAGAGGTAGAAGTAGAAGTAGATAGCGGTAGAAGTAGATGTAGATAGAGGTAGAAGTAGATGTAGATAGAGGTAGAAGTAGAAGTAGATAGAAGTAGATGTAGATAGAAGTAGATGTAGATAGAAGTAGATGTAGATAGAAGTAGATGTAGATAGAAGTAGATGTAGATAGAAGTAGATGTAGATAGAAGTAGATGTAGATAGAAGTAGATGTAGATAGAAGTAGATGTAGATAGAAGTAGATGTAGATAGAAGTAGATGTAGATAGAAGTAGATGTAGATAGAAGTAGATGTAGATAGAAGTAGATGTAGATAGAAGTAGATGTAGATAGAAGTAGATGTAGATGTAGAAGTAGATGTAGAAGTAGATGTAGAAGTAGATGTAGATGTAGAAGTAGATGTAGAAGTAGATGTAGAAGTAGATGTAGATAGCGGTAGAAGTAGATGTAGAAGTAGATGTAGAAGTAGATGTAGATAGCGGTAGAAGTAGATGTAGATAGCGGTAGAAGTAGATGTAGATAGCGGTAGAAGTAGATGTAGATAGCGGTAGAAGTAGATGTAGATAGAGGTAGAAGTAGATGTAGATAGAGGTAGAAGTAGAAGTAGATAGCGGTAGAAGTAGATGTAGATAGAGGTAGAAGTAGAAGTAGATAGAAGTAGAAGTAGATAGAAGTAGAAGTAGATAGAAGTAGATGCAGATAGAAGTAGATGCAGATAGAAGTAGATGCAGATAGAAGTAGATGCAGATAGAAGTAGATGCAGATAGAAGTAGATGCAGATAGAAGTAGATGCAGATAGAAGTAGATGCAGATAGAAGTAGATGCAGATAGAAGTAGATGCAGATAGAAGTAGATGCAGATAGAAGTAGATGCAGATAGAAGTAGATGCAGATAGAAGTAGATGTAGATAGAGGTAGATGTAGATAGAAGTAGATGTAGACTTAGATATAGATGTAGATGTAGATGTAGAAGTAGAGGTAGAGGTAGATAGAAGTAGATGTAGATAGAAGTAGATGTAGATAGAAGTAGATGTAGATAGAAGTAGATGTAGATAGAAGTAGATGTAGATAGAAGTAGATGTAGAATTAGATGTAGATGTAGAAGTAGATGTAGAAGTAGATGTAGAAGTAGATGTAGAAGTAGATGTAGAAGTAGATGTAGAAGTAGATGTAGAAGTAGATGTAGAAGTAGATGTAGAAGTAGATGTAGAAGTAGATGTAGATGTAGATGTAGATGTAGATGTAGATAGAGGTAGAAATAGAAGTAGATAGAAGTAGATGTAGATAGAAGTAGATGTAGATAGAAGTAGATGTAGATAGAAGTAGATGTAGATAGAAGTAGATGTAGATAGAAGTAGATGTAGATAGAAGTAGATGTAGATAGAAGTAGATGTAGAAGTAGATGTAGATAGCGGTAGAAGTAGATGTAGATAGCGGTAGAAGTAGATGTAGATAGCGGTAGAAGTAGATGTAGAAGTAGATGTAGAAGTAGATGTAGAAGTAGATGTAGAAGTAGATGTAGAAGTAGATGTAGATGTAGATGTAGATAGAGGTAGAAATAGAAGTAGATAGAAGTAGAAATAGAAGTAGATAGAAGTAGATGTAGATAGAAGTAGATGTAGATAGAAGTAGATAGAAGTAGATGTAGATGTAGATGTAGAAGTAGATGTAGATAGCGGTAGAAGTAGATGTAGATAGCGGTAGAAGTAGATGTAGATAGCGGTAGAAGTAGATGTAGATAGAGGTAGAAGTAGATGTAGATAGAGGTAGAAGTAGAAGTAGATAGCGGTAGAAGTAGATGTAGATAGAGGTAGAAGTAGAAGTAGATAGCGGTAGAAGTAGATGTAGATAGAGGTAGAAGTAGAAGTAGATAGAAGTAGATGTAGATAGAAGTAGATGTAGATAGCGGTAGATGTAGATAGCGGTAGAAGTAGATGTAGATAGAGGTAGAAGTAGAAGTAGATAGCGGTAGAAGTAGATGTAGATGTAGATAGAAGTAGATGTAGATGTAGATAGAAGTAGATGTAGATAGAAGTAGATAGAAGTAGATGTAGATAGAAGTAGATGTAGATAGAAGTAGATGTAGATAGCGGTAGAAGTAGATGTAGATAGAGGTAGAAGTAGAAGTAGATAGAAGTAGATGTAGATGTAGAAGTAGATGTAGATGTAGATGTAGATAGAAGTAGATGTAGATGTAGATAGAAGTAGATGTAGATAGAAGTAGATGTAGATGTAGATGTAGATGTAGATGTAGATGTAGATGTAGATGTAGATAGAAGTAGATGTAGATAGAAGTAGATGTAGATAGAAGTAGATGTAGATAGAAGTAGATGTAGATAGAAGTAGATGTAGATAGAAGTAGATGTAGATAGATGTAGATGTAGAAGTAGATGTAGAAGTAGATGTAGAAGTAGATGTAGATAGCGGTAGAAGTAGATGTAGAAGTAGATGTAGAAGTAGATGTAGATAGCGGTAGAAGTAGATGTAGATAGCGGTAGAAGTAGATGTAGATAGCGGTAGAAGTAGATGTAGATAGAGGTAGAAGTAGATGTAGATGTAGAAGTAGATGTAGAAGTAGATGTAGATGTAGAAGTAGATGTAGAAGTAGATAGAAGTAGATGTAGAAGTAGATGTAGATGTAGATAGAAGTAGATGTAGATAGAAGTAGATGTAGATAGAAGTAGATGTAGATAGAAGTAGATGTAGATAGAAGTAGATGTAGATAGAAGTAGATGTAGATAGAAGTAGATGTAGATAGAAGTAGATGTAGATAGAAGTAGATATAGATGGAGGTAGAAGTAGATGTAGATAGAAGTAGATATAGATGTAGATAGATGTAGATGTAGATGTAGATGTAGAAGTAGAAGTAGAAGTAGATGTAGAAGTAGAAGTAGATGTAGAAGTAGATGTAGATAGAAGTAGATGTAGATAGAAGTAGATGTAGATAGAAGTAGATGTAGATAGAAGTAGAAGTAGATAGAAGTAGATGTAGATAGAAGTAGATGTAGATAGAAGTAGATGTAGATAGAAGTAGATGTAGATAGAAGTAGATGTAGATGTAGATGTAGATAGAAGTAGATAGAAGTAGATGTAGATAGAAGTAGATGTAGATAGCGGTAGAAGTAGATGTAGATAGAGGTAGAAGTAGATGTAGATAGAGGTAGAAGTAGAAGTAGATAGCGGTAGAAGTAGATGTAGATAGAGGTAGAAGTAGAAGTAGATAGAAGTAGATGTAGATGTAGATGTAGATAGAAGTAGATGTAGATAGAAGTAGATGTAGATAGAAGTAGATGTAGAAGTAGAAGTAGAAGTAGATGTAGAAGTAGATGTAGATAGAAGTAGATAGAAGTAGATGTAGATAGAAGTAGATGTAGAAGTAGATAGAAGTAGATGTAGATAGAAGTAGATGTAGATGTAGATAGAAGTAGATGTAGATAGAAGTAGATGTAGAAGTAGATGTAGATAGAAGTAGATGTAGATAGAAGTAGATGTAGATAGAAGTAGATGTAGATAGAAGTAGATGTAGATAGAAGTAGATGTAGATAGAAGTAGATCTAGATAGAAGTAGATGTAGATGTAGATGTAGATGTAGAAGTAGATGTAGAAGTAGATGTAGATAGCGGTAGAAGTAGATGTAGAAGTAGATGTAGAAGTAGATGTAGATAGCGGTAGAAGTAGATGTAGATAGCGGTAGAAGTAGATGTAGATAGAGGTAGAAGTAGATGTAGATAGAGGTAGAAGTAGATGTAGATAGAGGTAGAAGTAGATGTAGATAGAGGTAGAAGTAGAAGTAGATAGCGGTAGAAGTAGATGTAGATAGAGGTAGAAGTAGAAGTAGATAGAAGTAGATGCAGATAGAAGTAGATGCAGATAGAAGTAGATGCAGATAGAAGTAGATGCAGATAGAAGTAGATGCAGATAGAAGTAGATGCAGATAGAAGTAGATGCAGATAGAAGTAGATGCAGATAGAAGTAGATGCAGATAGAAGTAGATGCAGATAGAAGTAGATGTAGAAAGAAGTAGATGTAGAAAGAAGTAGATGTAGAAAGAAGTAGATGTAGAAAGAAGTAGATGTAGAAAGAAGTAGATGTAGAAAGAAGTAGATGTAGATAGAGGTAGATGTAGATAGAAGTAGATGTAGACTTAGATATAGATGTAGAAGTAGATGTAGAAGTAGAGGTAGAGGTAGATAGAAGTAGATGTAGATAGAAGTAGATGTAGATAGATGTAGATAGAAGTAGATGTAGATAGAAGTAGATGTAGATAGAAGTAGATGTAGATAGAAGTAGATGTAGAATTAGATGTAGAATTAGATGTAGATGTAGAATTAGATGTAGAAGTAGATGTAGAAGTAGATGTAGATGTAGATAGCGGTAGAAGTAGATGTAGAAGTAGATGTAGAAGTAGATGTAGATAGCGGTAGAAGTAGATGTAGATAGCGGTAGAAGTAGATGTAGAAGTAGATGTAGAAGTAGATGTAGATGTAGATAGCGGTAGAAGTAGATGTAGAAGTAGATGTAGAAGTAGATGTAGATAGCGGTAGAAGTAGATGTAGATAGCGGTAGAAGTAGATGTAGATAGCGGTAGAAGTAGATGTAGATAGCGGTAGAAGTAGATGTAGATAGCGGTAGAAGTAGATGTAGATAGAGGTAGAAGTAGATGTAGATAGAGGTAGAAGTAGAAGTAGATAGCGGTAGAAGTAGAAGTAGATAGAAGTAGAAGTAGATAGAAGTAGAAGTAGATAGAAGTAGATGCAGATAGAAGTAGATGCAGATAGAAGTAGATGCAGATAGAAGTAGATGCAGATAGAAGTAGATGCAGATAGAAGTAGATGCAGATAGAAGTAGATGCAGATAGAAGTAGATGCAGATAGAAGTAGATGCAGATAGAAGTAGATGCAGATAGAAGTAGATGTAGAAAGAAGTAGATGTAGAAAGAAGTAGATGTAGAAAGAAGTAGATGTAGAAAGAAGTAGATGTAGAAAGAAGTAGATGTAGAAAGAAGTAGATGTAGAAAGAAGTAGATGTAGATAGAGGTAGATGTAGATAGAAGTAGATGTAGACTTAGATATAGATGTAGAAGTAGATGTAGAAGTAGAGGTAGAGGTAGATAGAAGTAGATGTAGATAGAAGTAGATGTAGATAGATGTAGATAGAAGTAGATGTAGATAGAAGTAGATGTAGATAGAAGTAGATGTAGAATTAGATGTAGAATTAGATGTAGAATTAGATGTAGATGTAGAATTAGATGTAGAAGTAGATGTAGAAGTAGATGTAGAAGTAGATGTAGAAGTAGATGTAGAAGTAGATGTAGAAGTAGATGTAGAAGTAGATGTAGAAGTAGATGTAGAAGTAGATGTAGAAGTAGATGTAGAAGTAGATGTAGATAGCGGTAGAAGTAGATGTAGATAGCGGTAGAAGTAGATGTAGATAGCGGTAGAAGTAGATGTAGATAGAGGTAGAAGTAGATGTAGATAGAGGTAGAAGTAGATGTAGATAGAGGTAGAAGTAGATGTAGATAGAGGTAGAAGTAGATGTAGATAGAGGTAGAAGTAGAAGTAGATAGCGGTAGAAGTAGATGTAGATAGAGGTAGATGTAGATAGAAGTAGATGTAGACTTAGATATAGATGTAGAAGTAGAGGTAGAGGTAGATAGAAGTAGATGTAGATAGAAGTAGATGTAGATAGAAGTAGATGTAGATAGAAGTAGATGTAGATAGAAGTAGATGTAGATAGAAGTAGATGTAGATAGAAGTAGATGTAGATAGAAGTAGATGTAGATAGAAGTAGATGTAGATAGAAGTAGATGCAGATAGAAGTAGATGCAGATAGAAGTAGATGCAGATAGAAGTAGATGCAGATAGAAGTAGATGCAGATAGAAGTAGATGCAGATAGAAGTAGATGCAGATAGAAGTAGATGCAGATAGAAGTAGATGCAGATAGAAGTAGATGCAGATAGAAGTAGATGCAGATAGAAGTAGATGTAGAAAGAAGTAGATGTAGAAAGAAGTAGATGTAGAAAGAAGTAGATGTAGAAAGAAGTAGATGTAGAAAGAAGTAGATGTAGAAAGAAGTAGATGTAGAAAGAAGTAGATGTAGATAGAGGTAGATGTAGATAGAAGTAGATGTAGACTTAGATATAGATGTAGAAGTAGATGTAGAAGTAGAGGTAGAGGTAGATAGAAGTAGATGTAGATAGAAGTAGATGTAGATAGAAGTAGATGTAGATAGAAGTAGATGTAGATAGAAGTAGATGTAGATAGAAGTAGATGTAGATAGAAGTAGATGTAGATAGAAGTAGATGTAGATAGAAGTAGATGTAGATAGAAGTAGATGTAGATAGAAGTAGATGTAGATAGAAGTAGATAGAAGTAGATGTAGATAGAAGTAGATGTAGATAGAAGTAGATGTAGATAGAAGTAGATGTAGATAGCGGTAGAAGTAGATGTAGATAGAGGTAGAAGTAGATGTAGATAGCAGTAGAAGTAGATGTAGATAGAGGTAGAAGTAGATGTAGATAGCGGTAGAAGTAGATGTAGATAGAGGTAGAAGTAGAAGTAGATAGAAGTAGATGTAGAAGTAGATGTAGAAGTAGATGTAGATGTAGAAGTAGATGTAGAAGTAGATGTAGAAGTAGATGTAGAAGTAGATGTAGAAGTAGATGTAGAAGTAGATGTAGAAGTAGATGTAGAAGTAGATGTAGAAGTAGATGTAGAAGTAGATGTAGAAGTAGATGTAGAAGTAGATGTAGAAGTAGATGTAGATGTAGAGGTAGATAGAAGTAGATGTAGATAGAAGTAGATGTAGATAGCAGTAGATGTAGATAGAAGTAGATGTAGATGTAGAAGTAGATGTAGAAGTAGAAGTAGAAGTAGAAGTAGAAGTAGATGTAGATGTAGAAGTAGATGTAGAAGTAGATGTAGAAGTAGATGTAGAAGTAGATGTAGAAGTAGATGTAGAAGTAGATGTAGAAGTAGATGTAGAAGTAGATGTAGAAGTAGATGTAGATGTAGAAGTAGAAGTAGAAGTAGATGTAGAAGTAGAAGTAGATGTAGAAGTAGAAGTAGATGTAGAAGTAGATGTAGATGTAGGTAGAAGTAGATGTAGATAGAAGTAGATGTAGATGTAGGTAGAAGTAGATGTAGATAGAAGTAGATGTAGATAGAAGTAGATGTAGATAGAAGTAGATGTAGATAGAAGTAGATGTAGATAGAAGTAGATGTAGATAGAAGTAGATGTAGATAGAAGTAGATGTAGAAGTAGATGTAGGTAGAAGTAGATGTAGGTAGAAGTAGATGTAGATGTAGGTAGAAGTAGATGTAGATGTAGGTAGAAGTAGATGTAGATAGAAGTAGATGTAGATGGATGTAGATAGAAGTAGATGTAGATAGAAGTAGATGTAGATAGAAGTAGATGTAGATAGAAGTAGATGTAGATAGAAGTAGATGCAGATAGAAGTAGATGTAGAAAGAAGTAGATGTAGAAAGAAGTAGATGTAGAAAGAAGTAGATGTAGAAAGAAGTAGATGTAGATAGAAGTAGATGTAGATAGATGTAGATGTAGATAGAAGTAGATGTAGATAGAAGTAGATGTAGATAGAAGTAGATGTAGATAGAAGTAGATGTAGATAGAAGTAGATGTAGATAGAAGTAGATGTAGATGTAGATGTAGATGTAGATGTAGAAGTAGATGTAGATAGCGGTAGATGTAGATAGAAGTAGATGTAGATGTAGATAGAAGTAGATGTAGATGGAAGTAGATGTAGATAGAAGTAGATGTAGATAGAAGTAGATGTAGATAGAAGTAGATGTAGATGTAGATAGAAGTAGATGTAGATAGAAGTAGATGTAGATAGAAGTAGATGTAGATAGAAGTAGATGTAGATAGAAGTAGATAGAAGTAGATGTAGAAGTAGATGTAGATGTAGAAGTAGATGTAGAAGTAGATGTAGAAGTAGATGTAGAAGTAGATGTAGAAGTAGATGTAGAAGTAGATGTAGAAGTAGATGTAGAAGTAGAAGTAGATGTAGATGTAGAAGTAGAAGTAGATGTAGATGTAGAAGTAGAAGTAGATGTAGAAGTAGATGTAGAAGTAGATGTAGATGTAGAAGTAGATGTAGAGGGGACTTCCGGTTCCGGCGCTGGCCAAGATGGCCGCAACGGAGTGAGGCTCCCGGCTGCCGGACCCCTCAGCGCCGATCCTCCTCCACTGATGCCGTCCCAGGTCCTGGCTGCAGACCGGCGCGGGTGGAGGAACTGACGCACTACCCCCGGCCCGAGTCTCGAGACATCCGACCCCCCCGCGGTGGAGCTGGCCGGCCCGCGAGCCGCGCCGGCACCTGGCTGCCTCCTCCTGGTTCTGTGTGCGGCGCTGCCCGCTGCGCGAGGCCCCGGCGCGCCACGAGGGGCACAGGCCCCACGCTTGCCACTGACTGACCTGCCCCTGCCGCTGATCACCGGCGCTCACCTGGCGGGAAAGGGGCCCTAGTCGGCGGGAGGATCGACCCGCATTCGCCTTGGCGGCGCTGGGCCGCCTGGAGGTCCGGACTGCCGCTGATGCCTCTTGGGAGGTGGATCTCCTTGCCCGCCCCGCTGTGCCCCCCCTGGTGGGTCCCTGGCTGCTGGAATCCGGGAGAGCCCTACAGGAGCGCAGGCTCGTTGTTGGCAGCCTCACGCCCGGAGGAGCTGTGATCTGGGCCCCGGTTGGCGGTGACTTTGAGGTGAGCCGGGACGGGAGAAGCTGGAGGGGCGCTTCTTGGGGGTGGCGTAGCCCTCATCGGCGGGCAGGTCGGCCCGCGCAGAGAGAGAGACCCAGGTCGGGGGGATCGGAACTGTCGCGTTGTGGTGGCTTGAGGGGGCCCCTTCCTGCTGCTTTTCCCTGGCGTAATCCCGGTAGGGTGCAGCACTTGGACTAACTGTTTCTTGTTGGCGCCAACCTGTGCTGGATGGGGTGGTGACCCCCTGCGCCCCCGAATCGCTGCCCCGGGACCACTGCTGGCGGGGGGGGCCCCCCCCCTTCGAGCCCCTTCCTGCCCCCGGATCTAGGGGGGGCTGGGCTCTCGGCCCTGGTGTCTCCTGTTGCCCTGACCAGACGACGCCTCGGAGGCCCCCAGCGACCCACCGTTGGATAGCGGGTGACCGCTTTGGCTCGTGGCGCGCGCCGCGGTGACGGCGGCCTGGTCGGACCCTGACGAAGCGGTCGGGGGGTGCCTGTGCCCTTCCTCCTTGCCCCCGACCTCCTCCCTCGCTGGCCTGTGTGGAGCGGTGCCGCGTTCGTGGAGCGGGAGTCGCCTGCTGTCCTCCGGGCCTCCTCACGGACCGGACCCCTCCTCCTTCGGTCCGCCATGGGCAAGGAGAGGGGACCCAAGTTGCCGGGTACGTCCCACCAGACGAGGATCGACCAGTTTGCCAGCTCGGACCCTCCGGGTGGGGGGGGGGCTTCGGCCCCGAATAAAGACTTGGCCGTCATCCTTCAGGCCATCGACGCCTCCCGCACCTCCCTGGAGGGGATGGTTGGCGAGGTGAAGGTCGACGTTGCGCTCCTACGGCAGGACCTCCGCAACGCCACGGCCCGCATTACGGAGGCAGAATCCCGGATTTCCACAGCGGAAGACGACATTCACTTGCTGCAAGACCAGGTCAGAGAACTCACCACCCACTCTAAAGAACTACACAGGCGGGCAGAGGACGCCGAAAATCGTGCCCGTCGTAACAACCTTCGCCTGGTGGGCTTTCCGGAAGGAGTGGAATCTGGCCGCGCCGATGATTTCCTCGAGCAATGGTTCAAGTCCTGGATGCCGGAGACCGGGCTGTCGACCTGGTTTGTGGTGGAGAGGGCGCACCGGTCTTTGGCGGCCAAACCTCCTGTGGGAGCTCCCCCGCGCCCGTTTATCCTCCGAATCCTCAACTTCAGAGACAGGGACGCTATCTTGCGGGAAGCACGAGTGCGTGGCCCCTTGACCTTTGACAATCACACAATCATGATTTTTCCGGACTACACCCGGGAGGTCCAGGAGCAGCGCCGCTCCTACACAGAGGTGAAGCAAAAGCTGCGCTCCCTGGGTCTTCAGTACCAGCTCCAATTCCCGGCCCGCCTCCGTGTTGTTTTCCAGGACAAGACTCTCTTCTTTGATACCCCTCGGGCAGCCTGGACCTGGCTCACGGAGGAGAAGCCTCTGCGCCATGCCGCGGCGACATCGCCCGCTACGGGGGCCCGGGGCAAGGAGGTGCTTGGAGCCCGACGGCCTCGGCGCAGGAAACGCACGCGGTCCCGGCTGCGCCGCGGAGGGGCGGTGGCCCGAACCAGGTCTGCCAATGCTTCTGAGAGGCGTGTGAGGGACTCTTCGGCCTCCTCTGGTGCATCATCTCACGTGGCTGGGGGTCCCCGGCGCCGCCTGTCGCCCGGACCGGGGGGATCTCCCGCCCCCCTCACCATACAATCTGACTTGTCTGACCTCTCCCGTAGTCCCGCCATGTAACTTGCTGACTGAGCCAAATCTCTACGGGGAGGGGTGATTGCCTTATTTGATGGAGGGGTGGGGGGGGTTTCCACTCCTACGCTTTCTTACAACTACCTGGGACGTATCATTGAAATCCGTTCTTCTGGAGGGGTCCACTACGTTCTCCACACCCGAGCATCTAGGCTTGGGGTCTCGTACCTGTTGGGTTGTTCGGGCGACAGATGCTTCCGTTTTTGAAGTGTAGGGTGGGGGGTGGGGGTCTGGGGTTGGGGGTTTGTTGGCCGTTTCTTCTTAAGGGACTGTTTTGTTTGGGTTGGTTTTGGTTTTCTTTGGGCGTCTGTTACTACACCACACTCGACACACTGCTGCGCCTCACCTTGCATTCATTCATGCGCGCCTTGCTGCCGCCTGCCTTCACGCGTGGTCCGTCGCCCCTCCCTGGTGGAGGACCCGTGGTCCTGGCTTCTTCTGGCCGCTTCCTTTCTGGCATACTCTGTTCCCCTCGCTCCCATGGATGACCTCCCCTCCAAAGCGCTTATGCGCATCCTGTCATGGAACGTGAATGGCCTATTAGACAGACTCAAACGCACTGCAGTCCTTAAATATGCTCACCGTAACGAGATCGACGTGCTCCTTCTTCAGGAGACCCATTTGCTAGGCGAGAGGTGTCCCTTCTTGGCCAGATACGGGTACGATCGGGTGTGGCACTCTGGGTTCTCCCGCGGGTCTCGGGGGGTCGCCGTCCTGCTGCGCCGTTCTGTTCCCTTTGTCTTTACCCGGGTGGCCCGTGACCCCCAGGGGATGGGGATCGCAGTCTGTGGCACACTGGAAGGTCGGCCGCTTACCTTTCTTTCGCTCTACGCGCCACCCACCGGGTTGACCCAAGCTTTATCCCATGCCGCGTCCCTGCTGGCCGCTCTACCGCCGGGTGCTGTGGTTCTGGGTGGGGACTTCAACGCTGTCTCTGCCCCATTGCTTGACTCTTCTGGACCGGTCTCGACGCCCCGCGCCGCGCGGGCTAAACAGCTGGTGGGGTGGGCGGAGGCTCAGGGCTTGTGCGACGCCTGGCGTATCTGGCATCCGCGCGCGCGGCAATACACCCACACCTCGGCCGCTCACCACACTCATGCGCGGATTGACGCAATCTTTGTCCCGTCCACCGAGTGTGCGGGCATCCAAGATGTCCGCATTCTTCCTAGAGGGATATCTGATCATTACCCTGTCCTCCTGGGTCTGGGGCCCCCGCCCCACGGGGCCCGTCAAATGTGGCGCTTCAACGCCTGGTTTCTCCGAGATAAGAAACTCTGCAAAGAGGTAGGGTCCGCGCTGGCGCAGTACTTTAATGACAACGATGGATCTGTCTCCTCGGCGGGCACCCTCTGGGAGGCGGGTAAAGCCACCATCAGGGGGGCGGCCAAGGCGTTGGTGGTGCGGCACCGCCAGACGCAGCTTCAGCAACTCACTGCTTGCGAGGCTCGGGCGTTACGTTTGGAGCAGTCTCTGTCCGCGGATGGGGATCCGACCGTAGATCGTCAACTGCGGCTTCTGCGGGACGAGATTCACCAACGGTCAATGGACGCGGCCAAGCTCCTCTGGCGGTCCTCGGTGGCGAGGGTCTACGGGTGGGGGGACAAGAATGGGGCTCTGCTGCACCGGCTGGTTACCTACCCCGGGGCGTCGCGCATCATACCGGCGGTCACGGATTCAGAAGGCCAGCTTCAGTCCACTTCCGTGGCCATGGCCAACGCCTTCGCTCAATACTATGCTCAACTATACCGGGCCCGGGCGTCGGATTTGTCTCTAACCTCGCTGCTGGCAACTCACAATTTCAAACTGCCTTGTCTTCGGTCCAGTGACCGGGAGAGTCTGGAGGTGCCCATCTCTCTGGAGGAGATTGGGGAGGCAATTGGGCGCACGTCGGCGGGGAAGACCCCGGGACCGGACGGATTCCCGCAAGAACTTTACGCCGCCTACAAGGACCTCCTGATCCCCCGGTTGAGCGCCCTTTATGCCGATGCGATTGAACGCGGTTCCTTCCGCCCAGAGGCCGATATGGCCACGATTGTGGTCCTGCCCAAGTCCGCGCCGCCCTCCTGCGATAGGTCTGCGTACCGACCGATCTCTCTCATCAACACGGACATCAAACTCTACGCGGCGGTCCTGGCACAGAGGCTTCGGCCCTTTCTGCCCCACCTGGTGCACCCGGACCAATGTGGCTTCATGCCGGACCGCGGTACTCGCCATTGCCTCCGTCGACTTCACGTGGCCCTGGCTCATCGCCACCGCATATCCCCATATCTTACCCTTCTACTTGCCGACTTTGAGAAGGCGTTTGATTCGGTTGGGTGGTCCTACCTATTTGAGGTCCTGACTCATATGGGTTTCGGCCCCAAATTTGTCGGAATGGTGCGGGTCCTCTACGCGCGCCCTCGTGCTCGAGTGCTAGTTAACGGGGCGTTGTCGACGCCGTTTCGGATCGGTCGGGGGACGCGGCAGGGATGCCCACTGTCGCCTCTCCTCTTTGCCCTCGCTATGGAACCCCTTGCTGCCCTGGTCCGCACAGACCCTGTTCTTCGGGGCTGGGAGTGGCCGGGTCTTGCGCCCGACAGAATAGCCCTTTATGCGGACGACGTGTTATTGTATCTCAGCGACCCGGCGCGATCTGGTCCCCGTGCCCTCCATCTCTTGGGCCTTTTTGGCCGCGTGTCTGGCCTCTTCTTAAACTCGCACAAATCGGTCCTTGTGCCTCTGCACCCCTCTCGGGAATGCTTTGACTGGCAGGACAGGATTCCCCTTCGCCGGCTGTCCTTTAAATACCTGGGCATTTGGGTCTCTCTGCTCCCGGAACTGAGCTGGGCCCTCAATGTGGCTCCCCTGGTCAAGAAGGCCAAGGCTGACCTGACGCGCTGGCAACCGCTCCCGCTCAATCCGCTGGGGAGGGTGGCACTCTACAAAATGATGATCCTTCCCCGGTTCCTGTACATCTTACAAAACACCCCCGTGTCCTTTCCGCGGCCTTGGTTCCGCGAGCTGGACGGACTGGCGACTCGATTCCTCTGGGGCGGTGGACGGCCGCGGCTGGCCTTGTCGACGTGTCGCCTACCCACCTTTGATGGAGGGTTGGGTATGACCAATCTATACCTCTACTATTTGGCCACTCGCCTTCTCGTCATTCACGATTGGTTCGGAGGGGGATGGTCCGACCCGGCCTATAGGTTGGAACTAGCCGATTTGGGGTTTCCCTGCATTTTGGATCGCCTGTACGGAGCTCCCATCCCCTCTTCTTGCCCCGGAATCACTAGGGCGGTTTTCCTGGCCTGGCGAGCGGCGCTTCGCCACACCCGGTGGACTGGGCGGCTGACTCGCGCCACTCCCCTTTGGCACGGGGTGCTGTTGCGGGACGTTACTGCCCTGGAGGGCTTTAGGTCATGGGACCTGCTCGGCATCTCCCAATTGGGGGACGTCTGGCGGGGGGGGCGCATGTGCTCATACGCAGAGCTACAGGAACGCTTCTCCCTTCACTCGTCACAGTTTTATCGGTACCTCCAGCTGCGCCATGCCATACGCACTTATACTCCTTTAGATGTTCGACTGCCAGACCACAGTCCCCCTGAAGCTCAGGTCTTGCTGGGTAACCTGGGGAGGGGGGGTATCTCCCGTATACACCGCTCACTTATTAACAATACCCCCGCGGTTCGGGATGGCTTGAGAGAGAGATGGGAGGGTTGGGTGGGGCCCTTGGACGAGGTGGACTGGAGGGACGCCCTTATGGCCCCCCGGCTGGTGACGGCCTCGGCCAAGTTGCGGCTGATTCAGATATACTACCTCCATACTGCATATCTCACACCGGCATGTCTACACCGAGCGGGCCTCTCTGTCACCGCATCTTGCCCCCGCTGTGGCTTTGACCCGGCCGACTTTATCCATATGGTGTGGTCCTGTCCGGACCTGAGAGATTATTGGAGGGGCATAGAGGCCGACCTCACGGAGGTGTTGGGTTGGGAGGTACCACATAACCCTAGGCACACCCTGCTGGGCATCACGGACGGTCTACAAGGCACTCGTGCAGAGAAACTGTTCCTTATGACGGCCTTCATGGTGGCAAAGAGAGACATTGCAGCGGCATGGAAACACCCACGGCCGCCCACTTTGGCTAAATGGAGTGCTGGTGTGGACTGGTGCGCGGCCCAGGAACGTACTCTTTATCAGGCGAGGGGCTGTCCTAAGAAATACCGTAGGGTATGGGGGAAGTGGTTGGGCAATATACTGTGATTGGGTGCTTTGGGGGTAGGGGTGGGGGGCAGGGCTCGGGTGGGGACGAGGGGGGGCATGCTTTCAACCTGTGTGAATGTATAGTGGTGGTTGTCAGGCGCAAGGTTTTACTACTGTGTTTTTCAAAATCTCCAATAAAAATTGTTTATCAAAAAGAAGTAGATGTAGAAGTAGATGTAGAAGTAGATGTAGAAGTAGATGTAGATGTAGAAGTAGAAGTAGATGTAGAAGTAGATGTAGAAGTAGATGTAGAAGTAGATGTAGAAGTAGATGTAGAAGTAGATGTAGAAGTAGAAGTAGATGTAGAAGTAGATGTAGAAGTAGATGTAGAAGTAGATGTAGAAGTAGATGTAGAAGTAGATGTAGATGTAGAAGTAGATGTAGATGTAGAAGTAGAAGTAGAAGTAGATGTAGAAGTAGATGTAGAAGTAGATGTAGAAGTAGATGTAGATGTAGATGTAGATGTAGAAGTAGATGTAGAAGTAGATGTAGAAGTAGATGTAGAAGTAGAAGTAGATGTAGAAGTAGATGTAGAAGTAGATGTAGAAGTAGATGTAGAAGTAGATGTAGATGTAGAAGTAGATGTAGAAGTAGATGTAGAAGTAGATGTAGAAGTAGATGTAGAAGTAGAAGTAGATGTAGAAGTAGATGTAGAAGTAGATGTAGATGTAGAAGTAGATGTAGATGTAGAAGTAGATGTAGATGTAGAAGTAGAAGTAGATGTAGAAGTAGATGTAGATGTAGATGTAGATAGAAGTAGATGTAGATGTAGATGGAAGTAGATGTAGATGTAGATGGAAGTAGATGTAGATGTAGATGGAAGTAGATGTAGATGTAGATAGAAGTAGATGTAGATGTAGATAGAAGTAGATGTAGATAGAAGTAGATGTAGATAGAAGTAGATGTAGATAGAAGTAGATGTAGATAGAAGTAGATGTAGATAGAAGTAGATGTAGATAGAAGTAGAGGCAGATAGAAGTAGATGTAGATAGAAGTAGATGTAGATAGATGTAGATAGAAGTAGATGTAGATAGAAGTAGATGTAGATAGAAGTAGATGTAGATAGAAGTAGATGTAGATAGAAGTAGATGTAGATAGTAGATGTAGATAGAAGTAGATGTAGATAGAAGTAGATGTAGATAGAAGTAGATGTAGATAGAAGTAGAAGTAGATGTAGATAGAAGTAGATGTAGATAGATGTAGATGTAGATAGAAGTAGATGTAGATAGAGGTAGATGTAGATGTAGAAGTAGATGTAGATAGAAGTAGATGGAAGTAGATGTAGATGGAAGTAGATGTAGATAGAGGTAGATGTAGATAGAGGTAGATGTAGATAGAAGTAGATGTAGATAGAAGTAGATGTAGATAGAGGTAGATGTAGATAGAGGTAGATGTAGATAGAGGTAGATAGAGGTAGATGTAGATAGAGGTAGATGTAGATGTAGAAGTAGATGTAGGTAGAAGTAGATGTAGATGTAGGTAGAAGTAGATGTAGATGTAGATAGAAGTAGATGTAGATAGAAGTAGATGTAGATGGAAGTAGATGTAGATAGAAGTAGATGTAGATAGAAGTAGATGTAGATGTAGAAGTAGATGTAGATGTAGATAGAAGTAGATGTAGATAGAAGTAGATGTAGATAGAAGTAGATGTAGATAGAAGTAGATGTAGATAGAAGTAGATGTAGATGTAGATGTAGAAGTAGATGTAGATGTAGAAGTAGATGTAGATAGAAGTAGATGTAGATGTAGAAGTAGAAGTAGATGTAGAAGTAGATGTAGAAGTAGATGTAGAAGTAGATGTAGAAGTAGATGTAGATGTAGATGTAGATGTAGAAGTAGATGTAGAAGTAGATGTAGAAGTAGATGTAGAAGTAGAAGTAGATGTAGAAGTAGATGTAGAAGTAGATGTAGAAGTAGATGTAGAAGTAGATGTAGATGTAGAAGTAGATGTAGAAGTAGATGTAGAAGTAGATGTAGAAGTAGATGTAGAAGTAGAAGTAGATGTAGAAGTAGATGTAGAAGTAGATGTAGAAGTAGATGTAGATGTAGAAGTAGATGTAGATGTAGAAGTAGATGTAGATGTAGAAGTAGAAGTAGATGTAGAAGTAGATGTAGATGTAGATGTAGATAGAAGTAGATGTAGATGTAGATGGAAGTAGATGTAGATGTAGATGGAAGTAGATGTAGATGTAGATGGAAGTAGATGTAGATAGAAGTAGATGTAGATAGAAGTAGATGTAGATGGAAGTAGATGTAGATAGAAGTAGATGTAGATAGAAGTAGATGTAGATAGAAGTAGATGTAGATAGAAGTAGATGTAGATAGAAGTAGAGGCAGATAGAAGTAGATGTAGATAGAAGTAGATGTAGATAGATGTAGATAGAAGTAGATGTAGATAGAAGTAGATGTAGATAGAAGTAGATGTAGATGTAGATGTAGAAGTAGATGTAGATGTAGAAGTAGATGTAGATAGAAGTAGATGTAGATGTAGATAGATGTAGATGTAGATAGAAGTAGATGTAGATGTAGATGTAGATAGAAGTAGAAGTAGATAGAAGTAGATGTAGATAGAAGTAGATGTAGATAGAAGTAGATGTAGATGTAGATGTAGATAGAAGTAGATGTAGATAGAAGTAGATGCAGATAGAAGTAGATGCAGATAGAAGTAGATGTAGATGTAGATAGAAGTAGATGTAGATAGAAGTAGATGCAGATAGAAGTAGCTGCAGATAGAAGTAGATGTAGATGTAGATAGAAGTAGATGTAGATAGAAGTAGAGGCAGATAGAAGTAGATGTAGATAGAAGTAGATGTAGATGTAGAAGTAGATGTAGAAGTAGATGTAGATAGAAGTAGATGTAGATGTAGAAGTAGATGTAGATGTAGATAGAAGTAGATGTAGATAGAAGTAGATGTAGATAGAAGTAGATGTAGATAGAAGTAGATGTAGATGTAGATAGAAGTAGATGTAGATAGAAGTAGATGTAGATAGAAGTAGATGTAGATAGATGTAGATGTAGATGTAGATAGAAGTAGATGTAGATGTAGATAGAAGTAGATGTAGATAGAAGTAGATGTAGATAGAAGTAGATGTAGATAGAAGTAGATGTAGATAGAAGTAGATGTAGATAGAAGTAGATGTAGATGGAAGTAGATGTAGATAGAAGTAGATGTAGATGTAGATAGAAGTAGATGTAGATAGAAGTAGATGTAGATGTAGATGTAGAAGTAGATGTAGATGTAGAAGTAGATGTAGATAGAAGTAGATGTAGATGTAGATAGATGTAGATGTAGATGTAGATAGAAGTAGATGTAGATGTAGATGTAGATAGAAGTAGAAGTAGATAGAAGTAGATGTAGATAGAAGTAGATGTAGATAGAAGTAGATGTAGATGTAGATGTAGATAGAAGTAGATGTAGATAGAAGTAGATGTAGATAGAAGTAGATGTAGATAGAAGTAGAAGTAGATGTAGATAGAAGTAGATGTAGATAGATGTAGATGTAGATAGAAGTAGATGTAGATAGAGGTAGATGTAGATGTAGAAGTAGATGTAGATAGAAGTAGATGGAAGTAGATGTAGATGGAAGTAGATGTAGATAGAGGTAGATGTAGATAGAGGTAGATGTAGATAGAAGTAGATGTAGATAGAAGTAGATGTAGATAGAGGTAGATGTAGATAGAGGTAGATGTAGATAGAGGTAGATAGAGGTAGATGTAGATAGAGGTAGATGTAGATAGAAGTAGATGTAGATGTAGATGTAGATAGAAGTAGATGTAGATAGAAGTAGATGCAGATAGAAGTAGATGCAGATAGAAGTAGATGCAGATAGAAGTAGATGCAGATAGAAGTAGATGTAGATAGAAGTAGATGTAGATAGAAGTAGATGCAGATAGAAGTAGCTGCAGATAGAAGTAGATGTAGATGTAGATAGAAGTAGATGTAGATAGAAGTAGATGCAGATAGAAGTAGATGCAGATAGAAGTAGATGTAGATGTAGATAGAAGTAGATGTAGATAGAAGTAGATGCAGATAGAAGTAGCTGCAGATAGAAGTAGATGTAGATGTAGATAGAAGTAGATGTAGATAGAAGTAGAGGCAGATAGAAGTAGATGTAGATAGAAGTAGATGTAGATGTAGAAGTAGATGTAGAAGTAGATGTAGATAGAAGTAGATGTAGATGTAGAAGTAGATGTAGATGTAGAAGTAGATGTAGATAGAAGTAGATGTAGATGTAGAAGTAGATGTAGATGTAGAAGTAGATGTAGATGTAGAAGTAGAAGTAGATGTAGAAGTAGATGTAGATGTAGATGTAGATAGAAGTAGATGTAGATGTAGATGGAAGTAGATGTAGATGTAGATGGAAGTAGATGTAGATGTAGATGGAAGTAGATGTAGATGTAGATAGAAGTAGATGTAGATAGAAGTAGATGTAGATGGAAGTAGATGTAGATAGAAGTAGCTGCAGATAGAAGTAGATGTAGATGTAGATAGAAGTAGATGTAGATAGAAGTAGATGTAGATAGAAGTAGATGTAGATAGAAGTAGAGGCAGATAGAAGTAGATGTAGATAGAAGTAGATGTAGATAGATGTAGATAGAAGTAGATGTAGATAGAAGTAGATGTAGATAGAAGTAGATGTAGATGTAGATGTAGAAGTAGATGTAGATGTAGAAGTAGATGTAGATAGAAGTAGATGTAGATGTAGATAGATGTAGATGTAGATAGAAGTAGATGTAGATGTAGATGTAGATAGAAGTAGAAGTAGATAGAAGTAGATGTAGATAGAAGTAGATGTAGATAGAAGTAGATGTAGATGTAGATGTAGATAGAAGTAGATGTAGATAGAAGTAGATGCAGATAGAAGTAGATGCAGATAGAAGTAGATGTAGATGTAGATAGAAGTAGATGTAGATAGAAGTAGATGCAGATAGAAGTAGCTGCAGATAGAAGTAGATGTAGATGTAGATAGAAGTAGATGTAGATAGAAGTAGATGCAGATAGAAGTAGATGCAGATAGAAGTAGATGTAGATGTAGATAGAAGTAGATGTAGATAGAAGTAGATGCAGATAGAAGTAGCTGCAGATAGAAGTAGATGTAGATGTAGATAGAAGTAGATGTAGATAGAAGTAGAGGCAGATAGAAGTAGATGTAGATAGAAGTAGATGTAGATGTAGAAGTAGATGTAGAAGTAGATGTAGATAGAAGTAGATGTAGATGTAGAAGTAGATGTAGATGTAGATAGAAGTAGATGTAGATAGAAGTAGATGTAGATAGAAGTAGATGTAGATAGAAGTAGATGTAGATGTAGATAGAAGTAGATGTAGATAGAAGTAGATGTAGATAGAAGTAGATGTAGATAGATGTAGATGTAGATGTAGATAGAAGTAGATGTAGATGTAGATGTAGATAGAAGTAGATGTAGATAGAAGTAGATGTAGATAGAAGTAGATGTAGATAGAAGTAGATGTAGATAGAAGTAGATGTAGATAGAAGTAGATGTAGATGGAAGTAGATGTAGATAGAAGTAGATGTAGATGTAGATAGAAGTAGATGTAGATAGAAGTAGATGTAGATGTAGATGTAGAAGTAGATGTAGATGTAGAAGTAGATGTAGATAGAAGTAGATGTAGATGTAGATAGATGTAGATGTAGATGTAGATAGAAGTAGATGTAGATGTAGATGTAGATAGAAGTAGAAGTAGATAGAAGTAGATGTAGATAGAAGTAGATGTAGATAGAAGTAGATGTAGATGTAGATGTAGATAGAAGTAGATGTAGATAGAAGTAGATGCAGATAGAAGTAGATGCAGATAGAAGTAGATGCAGATAGAAGTAGATGTAGATAGAAGTAGATGTAGATAGAAGTAGATGCAGATAGAAGTAGCTGCAGATAGAAGTAGATGTAGATGTAGATAGAAGTAGATGTAGATAGAAGTAGATGCAGATAGAAGTAGATGCAGATAGAAGTAGATGTAGATGTAGATAGAAGTAGATGTAGATAGAAGTAGATGCAGATAGAAGTAGCTGCAGATAGAAGTAGATGTAGATGTAGATAGAAGTAGATGTAGATAGAAGTAGAGGCAGATAGAAGTAGATGTAGATAGAAGTAGATGTAGATGTAGAAGTAGATGTAGAAGTAGATGTAGATAGAAGTAGATGTAGATGTAGAAGTAGATGTAGATGTAGATAGAAGTAGATGTAGATAGAAGTAGATGTAGATAGAAGTAGATGTAGATGTAGATAGAAGTAGATGTAGATAGAAGTAGATGTAGATGTAGAAGTAGATAGAAGTAGATGTAGATAGAAGTAGATGCAGATAGAAGTAGATGCAGATAGAAGTAGATGCAGATAGAAGTAGATGTAGATAGAAGTAGATGTAGATAGAAGTAGATGCAGATAGAAGTAGCTGCAGATAGAAGTAGATGTAGATGTAGATAGAAGTAGATGTAGATAGAAGTAGATGCAGATAGAAGTAGATGCAGATAGAAGTAGATGCAGATAGAAGTAGATGTAGATAGAAGTAGATGTAGATAGAAGTAGATGCAGATAGAAGTAGCTGCAGATAGAAGTAGATGTAGATGTAGATAGAAGTAGATGTAGATAGAAGTAGATGCAGATAGAAGTAGATGCAGATAGAAGTAGATGTAGATGTAGATAGAAGTAGATGTAGATAGAAGTAGATGCAGATAGAAGTAGCTGCAGATAGAAGTAGATGTAGATGTAGATAGAAGTAGATGTAGATAGAAGTAGAGGCAGATAGAAGTAGATGTAGATAGAAGTAGATGTAGATGTAGAAGTAGATGTAGAAGTAGATGTAGATAGAAGTAGATGTAGATGTAGAAGTAGATGTAGATAGAAGTAGATGTAGATAGAAGTAGATGTAGATAGAAGTAGAGGCAGATAGAAGTAGATGTAGATAGAAGTAGATGTAGATAGATGTAGATAGAAGTAGATGTAGATAGAAGTAGATGTAGATAGAAGTAGATGTAGATGTAGATGTAGAAGTAGATGTAGATGTAGAAGTAGATGTAGATAGAAGTAGATGTAGATGTAGATAGATGTAGATGTAGATAGAAGTAGATGTAGATGTAGATGTAGATAGAAGTAGAAGTAGATAGAAGTAGATGTAGATAGAAGTAGATGTAGATAGAAGTAGATGTAGATGTAGATGTAGATAGAAGTAGATGTAGATAGAAGTAGATGCAGATAGAAGTAGATGCAGATAGAAGTAGATGTAGATGTAGATAGAAGTAGATGTAGATAGAAGTAGATGCAGATAGAAGTAGCTGCAGATAGAAGTAGATGTAGATGTAGATAGAAGTAGATGTAGATAGAAGTAGATGCAGATAGAAGTAGATGCAGATAGAAGTAGATGTAGATGTAGATAGAAGTAGATGTAGATAGAAGTAGATGCAGATAGAAGTAGCTGCAGATAGAAGTAGATGTAGATGTAGATAGAAGTAGATGTAGATAGAAGTAGAGGCAGATAGAAGTAGATGTAGATAGAAGTAGATGTAGATGTAGAAGTAGATGTAGAAGTAGATGTAGATAGAAGTAGATGTAGATGTAGAAGTAGATGTAGATGTAGATAGAAGTAGATGTAGATAGAAGTAGATGTAGATAGAAGTAGATGTAGATAGAAGTAGATGTAGATGTAGATAGAAGTAGATGTAGATAGAAGTAGATGTAGATAGAAGTAGATGTAGATAGATGTAGATGTAGATGTAGATAGAAGTAGATGTAGATGTAGATGTAGATAGAAGTAGATGTAGATAGAAGTAGATGTAGATAGAAGTAGATGTAGATAGAAGTAGATGTAGATAGAAGTAGATGTAGATAGAAGTAGATGTAGATGGAAGTAGATGTAGATAGAAGTAGATGTAGATGTAGATAGAAGTAGATGTAGATAGAAGTAGATGTAGATGTAGATGTAGAAGTAGATGTAGATGTAGAAGTAGATGTAGATAGAAGTAGATGTAGATGTAGATAGATGTAGATGTAGATGTAGATAGAAGTAGATGTAGATGTAGATGTAGATAGAAGTAGAAGTAGATAGAAGTAGATGTAGATAGAAGTAGATGTAGATAGAAGTAGATGTAGATGTAGATGTAGATAGAAGTAGATGTAGATAGAAGTAGATGCAGATAGAAGTAGATGCAGATAGAAGTAGATGCAGATAGAAGTAGATGTAGATAGAAGTAGATGTAGATAGAAGTAGATGCAGATAGAAGTAGCTGCAGATAGAAGTAGATGTAGATGTAGATAGAAGTAGATGTAGATAGAAGTAGATGCAGATAGAAGTAGATGCAGATAGAAGTAGATGTAGATGTAGATAGAAGTAGATGTAGATAGAAGTAGATGCAGATAGAAGTAGCTGCAGATAGAAGTAGATGTAGATGTAGATAGAAGTAGATGTAGATAGAAGTAGAGGCAGATAGAAGTAGATGTAGATAGAAGTAGATGTAGATGTAGAAGTAGATGTAGAAGTAGATGTAGATAGAAGTAGATGTAGATGTAGAAGTAGATGTAGATGTAGATAGAAGTAGATGTAGATAGAAGTAGATGTAGATAGAAGTAGATGTAGATGTAGATAGAAGTAGATGTAGATAGAAGTAGATGTAGATGTAGATGTAGAAGTAGATGTAGATGTAGAAGTAGATGTAGATAGAAGTAGATGTAGATGTAGATAGATGTAGATGTAGATGTAGATAGAAGTAGATGTAGATGTAGATGTAGATAGAAGTAGAAGTAGATAGAAGTAGATGTAGATAGAAGTAGATGTAGAAGTAGATGTAGATAGAAGTAGATGTAGATGTAGATAGAAGTAGATGTAGATGTAGATGTAGATAGAAGTAGATGTAGATAGAAGTAGATGTAGATAGAAGTAGATGTAGATAGAAGTAGATGTAGATAGAAGTA
Organism: Triturus cristatus; assembly: GCF_964204655.1. Taxonomy (NCBI): domain Eukaryota; kingdom Metazoa; phylum Chordata; class Amphibia; order Caudata; family Salamandridae; genus Triturus; species Triturus cristatus. The sequence continues at coordinate 1,096,641,510 of NC_140581.1, forward strand.
GATGTAGATGGAAGTAGATGTAGATAGAAGTAGATGTAGATGTAGATAGAAGTAGATGTAGATAGATGTAGATGTAGATAGAAGTAGATGTAGATGTAGAAGTAGATGTAGATGTAGATAGAAGTAGATGTAGATAGAAGTAGATGCAGATAGAAGTAGATGTAGATAGAAGTAGATGTAGATAGAAGTAGATGTAGAGAGAAGTAGATGTAGATAGAAGTAGATGTAGATGTAGATAGAAGTAGATGTAGATGTAGATAGAAGTAGATGTAGATGTAGATAGAAGTAGATGTAGATGTAGATAGAAGTAGATGTAGATGTAGATGGAAGTAGATGTAGATGTAGATAGAAGTAGATGTAGATGTAGATAGAAGTAGATGTAGATGTAGATGTAGATAGAAGTAGATGTAGATAGAAGTAGATGTAGATGTAGATAGAAGTAGATGTAGATAGAAGTAGATGTAGATAGAAGTAGATGTAGATAGAAGTAGATGTAGATAGAAGTAGATGTAGATAGAAGTAGATGTAGATAGAAGTAGATGTAGATAGAAGTAGATGTAGATAGAAGTAGAAGTAGATGTAGATAGAAGTAGATGTAGATAGATGTAGATGTAGATAGAAGTAGATGTAGATAGAAGTAGATGTAGATAGAAGTAGATGTAGATAGAAGTAGATGTAGATGTAGATAGAAGTAGATGTAGATAGAAGTAGATGTAGATAGATGTAGATGTAGATGTAGATAGAAGTAGATGTAGATAGAAGTAGATGTAGATAGAAGTAGATGTAGATAGAAGTAGATGTAGATGTAGATAGAAGTAGATGTAGATAGAAGTAGATGTAGATAGAAGTAGATGTAGATAGAAGTAGATGTAGATAGAAGTAGATGTAGATAGAAGTAGATGTAGATGTAGATAGAAGTAGATGTAGATAGAAGTAGATGTAGATGTAGATAGAAGTAGATGTAGATAGAAGTAGATGTAGATGGAAGTAGATGTAGATAGAAGTAGATGTAGATAGAAGTAGATGTAGATAGAAGTAGATGTAGATGTAGATAGAAGTAGATGTAGATGTAGATAGAAGTAGATGTAGATGTAGATGGAAGTAGATGTAGATGTAGATAGAAGTAGATGTAGATAGAAGTAGATGTAGATAGAAGTAGATGGAAGTAGATGTAGATGGAAGTAGATGTAGATGGAAGTAGATGTAGATAGAGGTAGATGTAGATAGAGGTAGATGTAGATAGAAGTAGATGTAGATAGAGGTAGATGTAGATAGAAGTAGATGTAGATAGATGTAGATGTAGATAGAAGTAGATGTAGATAGAGGTAGATGTAGATAGAAGTAGATGTAGATAGAGGTAGATGTAGATAGAAGTAGATGTAGATAGAAGTAGATGTAGATAGAAGTAGATGTAGATAGAAGTAGATGTAGATGTAGATAGAAGTAGATGTAGATGTAGATAGAAGTAGATGTAGATAGAAGTAGATGTAGATGTAGATAGAAGTAGATGTAGATAGAAGTAGATGTAGATGGAAGTAGATGTAGATAGAAGTAGATGTAGATAGAAGTAGATGTAGATAGAAGTAGATGTAGATAGAAGTAGATGTAGATAGAAGTAGATGTAGATAGAAGTAGATGTAGATAGAAGTAGAAGTAGATGTAGATAGAAGTAGATGTAGATAGATGTAGATGTAGATGTAGATAGAAGTAGATGTAGATAGAAGTAGATGTAGATAGAAGTAGATGTAGATAGAAGTAGATGTAGATGTAGATAGAAGTAGATGTAGATAGAAGTAGATGTAGATAGAAGTAGATGTAGATAGAAGTAGATGTAGATAGAAGTAGATGTAGATAGAAGTAGATGTAGATGTAGATAGAAGTAGATGTAGATAGAAGTAGATGTAGATGTAGATAGAAGTAGATGTAGATAGAAGTAGATGTAGATGGAAGTAGATGTAGATAGAAGTAGATGTAGATAGAAGTAGATGTAGATAGAAGTAGATGTAGATGTAGATAGAAGTAGATGTAGATGTAGATGGAAGTAGATGTAGATGTAGATAGAAGTAGATGTAGATAGAAGTAGATGTAGATAGAAGTAGATGGAAGTAGATGTAGATGGAAGTAGATGTAGATGGAAGTAGATGTAGATAGAGGTAGATGTAGATAGAGGTAGATGTAGATAGAAGTAGATGTAGATAGAGGTAGATGTAGATAGAAGTAGATGTAGATAGATGTAGATGTAGATAGAAGTAGATGTAGATAGAGGTAGATGTAGATAGAAGTAGATGTAGATAGAGGTAGATGTAGATGTAGAAGTAGATGTAGATAGAAGTAGATGTAGATAGAAGTAGATGTAGATAGAAGTAGATGTAGATGTAGATAGAAGTAGATGTAGATAGAAGTAGATGTAGATGTAGATAGAAGTAGATGTAGATAGAAGTAGATGTAGATGGAAGTAGATGTAGATAGAAGTAGATGTAGATAGAAGTAGATGTAGATAGAAGTAGATGTAGATGGAAGTAGATGTAGATAGAAGTAGATGTAGATAGAAGTAGATGTAGATGTAGATAGTAGATGTAGATAGTAGATGTAGAAGTAGATGTAGAAGTAGATGTAGATAGATGTAGATGTAGATGTAGATAGAAGTAGATGTAGATGTAGAGGTAGAGGTAGAGGTAGAGGTAGATGGAAGTAGATGTAGATGAAAGTAGATGTAGATGGAAGTAGATGTAGATGGAAGTAGATGTAGATGGAAGTAGATGTAGATGGAAGTAGATGTAGATGGAAGTAGATGTAGATGGAAGTAGATGTAGATGGAAGTAGATGTAGATGGAAGTAGATGTAGATGTAGATAGAAGTAGATGTAGGTAGAAGTAGATGTAGATGTAGATAGATGTAGAGGTAGAGGTAGATGTAGATGGAAGTAGATGTAGATGGAAGTAGATGTAGATGGAAGTAGAGGTAGATGGAAGTAGATGTAGATGGAAGTAGATGTAGATGGAAGTAGATGTAGATGGAAGTAGATGTAGATGGAAGTAGATGTAGATGGAAGTAGATGTAGATGGAAGTAGATGTAGATGGAAGTAGATGTAGATGGAAGTAGATGTAGATGGAAGTAGATGTAGATAGAAGTAGAAGTAGAAGAAGTAGAAGTAGAAGTAGAAGTAGAAGTAGAAGTAGATGTAGATGTAGATGTAGATGTAGATGTAGATGTAGATGTAGATGTAGATAGAAGTAGATGTAGATGTAGATAGAAGTAGATGTAGATGTAGATAGAAGTAGATGTAGATGTAGATAGAAGTAGATGTAGATGGAGATGTAGATGTAGATAGAAGTAGATGTAGATAGAAGTAGATGTAGATGTAGATAGTAGATGTAGATAGTAGATGTAGATAGTAGATGTAGAAGTAGATGTAGAAGTAGATGTAGAAGTAGATGTAGAAGTAGATGTAGATAGATGTAGATGTAGATGTAGATAGAAGTAGATGTAGATGTAGATGGAAGTAGATGTAGATGTAGATGGAAGTAGATGTAGATGGAGATAGCAGTAGAAGTAGATAGGTTTGCTAAATCTATCTACATCTACTTCTATCTCCATCTACATCTACTTCTATCTACTTCTACTGCTATCTCCATCTACATCTACTTCCATCTACATCTACTTCCATCTACATCTACTTCTATCTACATCTACTGCTATCTCCATCTACATCTACTTCCATCTACATCTACTTCTATCTGCTTCTACATCTACCTCTATCTACCTCTATTTCATGAAGGTGTTAATATAACCTCTGTACAGTACACAATATATTTAAAATGTCAAACAGGATGGAATGAGTGCAATGATATAAATGTGGCTTATATATCAAGCCTACCCAAAGAGTTACCAAAGTTACATCTGGAGTTTCTAGAACCGAAGTTTTAAGAATCGCAGGTGAGAAAATGTCGTTTTGTGTTGATAGAAACACCTAATCCATAGATATGAGGCATTATTCTGCCTATTGGGAAGTGTCTACAGCAAGTTGTCAAAAAGCGTCCTTCATTTCTTTCTGCTGGAAAATAATTTATAATTATTTTGGACCTACATTGTGTTACTACAGACAGTAACTTCGTTCATTTCTGAATATCCTTAAGAAGACTGCTTCATAATTGTTGGAGATTTTGTATCAGATATTAAAAAACCTGAACCATTTTGCCATATAGTAGATGCTGCCACCAAAGTAGTAATCAGCAAGTCAATATCTAAAAAGTATTAGTGAGTGTAGTGAACAGTAAGATATGGTTATAATGATCTACTGTACACATTTGGGTTTTTTGCAATCCATTGATTGTTTTTTCCCACTGTTTCATGATGTGTCTTCATACCAAGCACTGTTGAAAGTGAACAAGTATGAAAGCTGAAAACAGGAAAGAACAATAGAACAGTTGTCTATGTTGAAGTTTTGCTTAAAGAAATTGTATGTTGTTTGGTTCCGTAATGTTTGAAATAAAATTCAAATAAATTTTGATCTTTTTTATTTTCTCAGGGTTTAGAGGTCGAGATATATTACTGTGTCAAATCACTAATCTAGTGATGGATCCATGGAGTTACTACTCATGTACTCATCACATCTCCCAGGCGCAACAGTTGCACTAGTCCAGTCATCCAGGTGCTACCCATACACTATCCAAACACCCAGACACTATGGATGAGGGCATTGGCAGTGCCTCGTGAATAGATGAGTGCATACAATCACCCAGATCCTGTCTGTATACTCACCCAATCACCAAGCCACTACCCTTTCACTCATCCATTCACTGAGGCACTATGCATGTGCTCATCCATTCACTCAGGCAGTGCCCTTCTACTCATTCATACACGCAGCCAGTACTTATGCACTCATCCAATTTCAAAGTCAATATCCATGCACTCATTCTGTTGCAGCGATTCTGCACAAATACCAAACTATGAATAGGATTATAGGACCTTGGTGTATAGGGATTGAGTCTTCCTACCACCTTAGTACACACGAGCCAAGGACTGACTAGCTATAGTGTCTTACTTGCTCTCCTACTCAGAGAAACAAATGATTAGACACCCCAGAACACAACACTTCCAGATCTCTCAGGATTTGTGGTAACAAGACACACCCTTGCGCTCTCACTCTTGTGACTAACTTTTTTTTTTTTACTAACGTGCCCTAACATTCAGTATACGTGCCACGAGAAGCAGAAAATGCGTAGTACAAATATAGTCAGCATAGCAGCTAATCCATAAATCATGTACAGAGATGTCATCATGGAAAGACAATAGAGCCTAACCCTCCTCCACTTGCTGCAGGGCAATATCATTATTATATATTAGAAGATCTCTGGGCTTTGTCAGAAGACCCCATTCTTCAGCCTATAGATGGTAAATCTACATCATAGTTGCTGTCTTGCTCTGCTCCCTAGAAAGGTCCCTCTCCAAGTGTGTGTCACCTATTCGTGTATCTCACTAAAAACCAAAGTACTTTGTCCAAACAACAGCTGCATCGGTATTGTCAGGTGGCGAGAACCGGTAGCACACCGCTCGCATCACCGCTACGCGGGGGGAACTACGTTTCCCAGAACGCCCGGCAGAACACGCCCCACGTGTCCTGCGCCGAGCGCGACAGCGGTTAAAGCCGCCAACGAACAACGAGCGGTGCCGATGATTCCTGCCAGTCCAGTTCGCACTCTTGTTCCGGAAGCAACGTTCCAGTCCCGCGTCCTCGGCCTCACCTTCGTCCTTGTATCCAGACTCTCCGACTCCAGCGGTGTTACCTCGCTGCCTTCTCTGGCGCGAAGAAGACCGCGGGGAGCTCCCAAGCCTCAACGTTCCAGACTCCCGGGAAACTCCATCGGCGCTCCTCTGCCCAAGGATTACCGGGTCCAGAGTAGTAGCGCGAAGGTGAAAACCTCGCCGGTGTGCCCCGACGCTGGAACGCGTCTGAAGAACCTTCCACGTTCCTGTTTTCTTCCCTCATCCATCTCTCGCGCTCCTCTGCCCACGGAGTTCCGGGTACAGAGTAGCAGCGCGAACTGGGGCGCTCCTCGGCCCACGGAGTTCCGGGTTTAGAGTAGCAGCGCCCGCTCCTTTCTCAGCACTACACAACTGTGGGTACTGTTCTTTCCTTTAGCCTTCAGGGAGGCAGTTTTCTTCGTTCTTTTGGGAGTGACCCTGTTCCGGGACGCGCTCTGGGGGGCATCAAGCGCTGCCGTCCAAGTGCTGGTCTTTGCTCCCAGGAGGCAGCGCCCCTCTGCCCTACCGGACCCATCCCAGGGTCCGTCCTGGCTCTGCGGTTGTACGTCAGTGCTAACCTCAACTGAGCTTCACGCAGACCAGGCCCGAGAACCCTCAGTATCACAGGTAGGAAGGTACAGGTGAGGAATCACTGCAAAGTGGGGGGGAGACAACGAGTGGGTCACTACTGACGGGTGTCTTATGGTGTGCTTGTTTCGTTTCAGGTCCCTCTCCCAGCTGCTCCTTCCCTTCCTTCCCTCGCCCACCTGTCTCCCGAGTCCGCGTGTGTTACACGTTCTCCGGACTGGGGACGGATGGGAGGTGGACCCCATTAAGCATCAGCGTCATCCTGAGGAGAGAATTCCCCGGCCATCGTGACAGGTATGTTGTGTCTAAGGGCTTAGGTCTAGCCAGAACAAAATAACAATGGGCATTGTTGTTTGACCTTGCACATAATGTTCAGAATCCCAGGAACCTGCAGAGAGTGAACACAGGGATGAGTTCTCATCTGAAAGCAGCCACAGAAAATTTTGCACACATAAATACATGTAGTAACGCGCATAATGCAGCAGACAGGCTGCAAAGTGCTTATGCTAACTTTGTCGTCCTCACTATATCGCTAGGACCACGTGACAATTAATTCACCCAACCATTATCCATGCACTCATCTATTCACTAAGGCACTACTTATGCGCTCCTAGATTTACTCGGGCACCACTGCTACACTCATTGAATGCGTGCACATTTGGTGCATGCATGTTACAATTATCCATACACAAAACACTCATTCCAACATAGAATCGCCTTTTACAGTTAAGAAAAGACAAAGACTGTATATAACAGAAACCTTTGCTTTAGGCTCTTGTAACATTTAAAATATTGTTTTCCTTTTTTTTATGGCAGCCGAAATTCAAAAAAGGGCACTGAATAATGTGCAAATCATATAAAAGAGGAAATAAATTAGCATGTATGCTGTTTTGCAGCATTGTGAATAGCTGTAAGAGACTGCTCACCAGCACTTATGACAATACTACAGTCCATGCAGTACATTGCCATTTTTGACATCTCTGGAGCCATATATGTTGCAGTATTCTGCACCTCAGAAGGGAGTTTTGACCAGGAATTGTTGCTACTGCCACTGAAGTAGATGGTCCTCTAGCTTCCCTCTGCTTGATCGCCAGTTGGAAAGGTCTTTATGATAGGTTTTTAGATGGTATAACATGGATGTTGAACCCAAGAGTGGAGTAGTGCACCACCCGTAGAAGTGGTATAACATGGATGTTGAACCCAAGAGTGGAGTAGTGCACCACCCGTATACATAGAGAGAGTTATTTTCAATAAGTCTTATAGTCTTAAGCAATCCTTTATTGCAAAAATCCAAATATAGGAAATTGTCAGCCAACGCGTTTCGTTCATAACAATGAAGTTCTTCAGGGCATAAGTATACGTGGCGTCTGAGTAGGAGTAAGCGTGTACAGAGCGGCTGCGAGGGCCTCCTTGATAAGGGCCAGCATGAGACAAAATCTGGAGAGCATGTGAAAGCAGCTGTCAGCTCCGTCGAGTCGTGTGGCTGACAATTTCCTATATTTGGATTTTTGCAATAAAGGATTGCTTAAGACGACTATAAGAATTACTGAAGACGACTATAAGAATTACTGAAAATAACTCTCTCTACTTAGACGGGTGGTGCACTACTCCACTCTTGGGTTCAGCATCTCTCTGCATTGCAGTTAGCACCAAACAACGGCAGGTGCTGGAGTAGCCAGTGCACACCCAACCTGATTGTATAAAGAATAATAGTCAAAGGAAACACAGCAGGGGAAGTGCGGTCAGTGTGTCTGCTGTTGTCTGCCTCTGTACTCAGCTTGATAACATGGATGTTGTCCCACATGAATATTTCTTGTTGGTTGAGAGGGTCTTTTGTGCATTGCACAAGTTTGGCATCTGTTTTTGATTTATCTGATGGAATTGTAAAAAAATCCCAAGCTAACCTGACTATTTTGTGGAGGTTGCTCTTCTTCCACATCTTCCTTGTCTGCCTCCTCAACATCCTGGTCCAGCCGTTGTTCCTGCAGACCCTCAGCTCCTTGCTGTGTTGCCATTTCTGATTGAAAAAAAAGACTAAACGGTTTGCACAGCAAAATAAATCCACCTGCTCAGAATGAAGTTCTATGAAAGAAGATTCAAGAAGGCGCAGTGGGTGTGTACTTCCTATTGATTTTGTTGAAAAGTATATTATCCAATGATATTACATGACTGGGAAAGCAAGGAATATTTACAGTGACCAAAATAGTTGCGGTTACAGTGTTGAAGCGGAAATGCCAAAGTTTCAAATGGAAAGAAAAGCAGAATGTTCAATATTCTAAAACAAAACTACTTCAAAGTGAACAGCTAAATTAAACTTGCTCACAATACCTCTACCTATAGGAGTTGTTGAAAAACATGCGCTATACGCAATTACCAACTGTTAGAAATGGGATTATTGGTTGGCTAAGGCTTGCGCCTAAGCCAGGCAGAAACCACCACTCTTGTCAGGGCAAGGGAGTTACACGTTGAAGATAACCCCTGCTCACCCCCTATGTAGCTTGGCACGAACAGTCAGGCTTATTCCAGAGGCAATGTGTAAAGCATTTGCGCGACACACACTCACAGCAGCAGCACACTAGGCACACTACAAAAGAGACTCCACACAAGGTTATATAAAAATAGCCTTTGTATTATCACAAACACATTAGAATCATAATCACAAAATATACACTGTGCCAACTGGCACCAGGTAGTAATTGCCAGGGGATTATATACATGGCAGGGCCAATTGGGCCACTGTCAGAACCTTTACAAAGCACAAGTAGCAAATAAAAAAACAACCAGTAACTACTGGCAAAATACTGTACTGCGCATTATCACTAGCAACATAAAAGCATTATGTCTGCATCACATTGAGCATAAATACATTATGCTGAAAGTGATGTATGCACCTGGGGAGTGTTACTACGGTGCTCCCCTAAATGTGATTATGCATAAACACATTATGCAAATGCCCTCTGTCCCAAAAGTCAGGGCGATTGAGCCTGCACACTGCTACTGTGGCAGCTAACAGGCCAGCACCAGAAATCAGGGCGAGGGTGTGATCCACCCAGGTCTCTCCAGAGACCAGAAACAATGCCCCCAACGATGCAGCTGCCTGCTGTCCTGCGGGGCAGCTGTGGAAACCAGCACTGGCACTAACTGTGCCTTGTGAGCCCCCTTCTCCAGGCTCCTCCTGGTGTCTTCGATTGGCACCAGCAATGAGCAAGCGTAGCCCCACTCACTGGGGCTTCTTTGTGGACCCCGCTCCTCTCCTTGTGCAGGGGGAAGGCACCGACAATGTGCCTCGGCAGGCCCCCCACTCCCGGGGAGCTCTACCCACAGCTAGGCTTCACCTGGCTTCCGGAGGCTCGACTTCTGCTTCCGCCAAGCCCTGGATCAGGCTGCAACAGCTGGACTTCCTCTCCACGGCAAAGAGAGGTGGAAATTAAGCCCGCGATGCTCCAGCCCAGTAGATGCAGCAGGCCCCGCCCACAGTCAGGCACGGGCGCCTGACTTCCGTTTTCGGCGCTCCGCTCTCTGGCTCAGAAGTGCGCAGTAGGCTCCTGCCTTTAAATGAGCACAAATGCGGGGTGGGCTCCCGCTCCACAAAAAATGCAGGTAGGCTCCAGCTGCACTCCTGGGAACTTCACTTCTGAAGGGACACAAATGCGGGTTAGGCTCCCGCTCTACCTCCAGGTAGCACAGGGGAATCCCCACAGCGGGATTCCCTCTGAATACTGCACAGCCCTGCAGGGCACAAATGCTCCTCCTGTCCTGAGAGACGGATATAGCGCTCACGAGGCGCTCAGTCCCAAGAGTTTAAAGGGGCACAGCTGGGCCCAAGCAGGCCAGCTCACAGGGCCCTCCAGCAGAGGGGCAGTCCCTCGTGGTGGTGCCTCCTGGGGCGCAGCAAGCACCCAAAAGCAGCACACCTTTTATGGAGTCACAGCCCCAGTATATATACTGCGTTTTCTTTGTTCTGCCCCGGCACAGGTCTTGGGAACCAGTCTCAACTGGTTCTGGGGGGTACTGGAGCACTCTGTGTACAGTGCTTCTACTCCCCTTTGTCAGGTGGGGGCTCGATCATCAGACACACCACAGGGGGTCGGAGACTACACCCCTCAGTGAGTAACCAGGATCAGCGCTGGGATACCCACTGGGTGACTACGTGCTCTACAAAACTATAAATAAATAAATAAATAAATTTACTCAGACAGACACAGACCTATTCAGGGTCCGGGGACTACTCCTCCCACTATTACAAATGCAGATATTCTATTCAGCCTAGCGCTGACTCACACTGCCCTCCCTGGTGCCACACACCTCACCAGCCCCTGTCACTCCAGAGTCAGACTTGCAATACACATCAGTCAGGCAGACACATAGGGCACAGAAATGCCATCTTCTAAAAGTTGCACTTCTAAAATAGTAATAATACATGTGCGCAATGGTGTGCGCAGATTTATTATTACTATTCCAAACGTGACTACGCTGCTCCTCTCATATCAGGAATTACCACTGAAACACTTATCAGGGAATCCCCAATGCATTCCCATGTGAGTGCAGCCTCACAGCAGTGAGAAACCAAAATGGCTGTTTGTCACTACCAGGACATGTCACACACTTAAGATACATATCCTACCTTTTACCTACAATGCACCCTGCCCATAGGTCTAGTTAGGGCCTACCATAGAGGTGACTCACAGGCAGTAAAAGAGGGGTCACAGACGTGGCACACACTTTAGGTGCCACGTCACAGCGGCAGTAACACTGCACGCACAGGCCCTGCAATGGAAGAGGCCTGAGATTAATATTATTTGAGAAATGGGGATCCCTACCAGACAGACAAGTTTGCTATACGTAGGGACATAAAATTTTACACAAAGGTTACATTTAATTAGAGCATAGTCAAGGTGCATACAATTCAGTAACCATATGAGTGGACATGTCAGTGGCTGTATAAGTGAGCGAGTGGATGTGTGTATGGATTTATGAATCAGTGAACAGGGGTGTAAGCACAGGTATGGGTCTGTGAATGGTTGTATGAGAGTGGATGTATGAAAGGTTCTATGGGGTTGTGAGTAGGTGCATTAGTAATGTTGTGGCTGATGTAACATACAGTAAAAAGATTACCACTTTCTCTGATACATCAGATTCCGACAATGAAGGATTACCTGTGATGTATGATAACAGAGGCAGCAGATACAACTCACGCTCCAATCAAGGGTATCGTCAACCTTTTTTAGGGAGACGAAATCAGACCAGGGGGATCTGGCGCCCCCATTATCAACCACAGTATCAACAACAATACCAATCACGACCACAATACCAGCCCCGTGCACAATATCAGATGCAGTTCCGGGGCCATCAACCAATCAATCAGAATCAATACCTCGAGACCCGCAATGCTTGACACTGGAGGGAATAAACGATGGTCCCATCTTTAATCTGAGCACCATTAACCTAAATGAAGCAACCAGCTCACTTTTAGATAAATGATTAACCTATGTACCTCATTCTGGGTTAAATAGATTTGAATTGTTTAATGACTTAATGTCATTTTTCCGTAAAATTCGATTGAAAAGTTTCTTTACTAACATTATAACTAACTCTCTTGACATAAACAAATCTGGTTTGGCACCAAAATTATCTTTTACACCCTCGGTCGATCAAGTAGCCCCAGAGATTAAAATATTTGAGCAAGTTGTTTATAAGAAGCTACTAGCTGCTACTTAATATGTAACCAATACCCCATTTAACATTAGTTCGGAAGAAAACGCTCCCATGAAATTACGATTAAAAGCTGTGACAAGGGGGGTGGTACAGCCATACTAGACACTACAACCTATGTTGTCATAAAATAAGATTTTCTACCTATGGAGTCTCTTCACTCAATTTTTGTGCAATAGACGGTTCCTGATGAAGGCAGCAGTGCCGAAACGCGTGTAGTCTCCATTCTACAGCTTGCCATCATCAAGTTGTCATCTTTTTCATGTTTCAACTTGAAATGTCTTATATACATCAACACAGTTAAATTCATATGTACAGTTTGAATTTGTTGAATATAGCTTAAACAAAAAATATTCAAATGAATGAAATTATTAAGTCACTTATATACAAAAGAATAAATTAAAAATAGGTTTTTCTAAATAAATAAATAAATAAAATATATTTTTGTTATTGTTAATTCAATCTTGCATAGCGCATATATACCGACAGGTCTCATAGCGCTCAGACAGAGGAAAAAACAAGACAACGAGAACACGCTGGGTCCTTGGATGTTCAAGATTTCACACCAGATCATACGCTTCTCTGAAAAGGAGGGTTTTAAGTTTTCCACGGAAGGGAAGGAGTCTAGATTCCTTCCGTAGCTCTCCGGGCAACTGATTCCAAAGTTGAGCCAGGAGGATCGAAAAGGCTCTGCCTCCTTTAGATGCGAGGTTAAAACGAGGACAAATTAGTCTACTGGCTTCTGCTGAGCGTAATTCCCGTCCTGGCACGTATTTGAAAACACGTTCTTTTATGTACTCAGGGGCATGTCCATAGTGGGCTTTGTGTGTGATACACAGACCCTTGAACTTGGCTCTTTGCCTAATGGGTAGCCAGTGCAGTTCACTCAGCAGAGGGGTAGCATTAGATCTTCTTGGTAATCTAAAAATGAGCCTGGCTGCATCGTTCAAAACTATCTGCAGTTTATTTGTCAACTTCTGAGGTAACCCAACATATAGAGCATTTCCATAGTCAAGTCTGGAGACTATCGTAGCAGCTACAATTGTCTTCATGGTCGAGATTGAGAGGAGGGAAGCAAGTTTCCTCAGCTGTCGCAGCAGACCGACACAAGTTCCGACCACCGCGTTAACCTGGTTAGTCATGGAAAGCTCAGAGTCGATCTTTATACCCAGACTTTTCACCACAGGTGCTGGCATGGGGAGGGGCTCCTAACTCCTGAGGCCAAAAAAGGTCATTCCAGGGGTTCCCTTTAGTTGAAATGGCAAGGACCTCCGTTTTATCGGCATTGATTTTTAAAGAGTTAGCCGCCATCCAGCCAACCGTGAACCTGAGAATGCTCTGAGCAGACTGTTGAGCTTGGGTCGAGTTCTCCATCCTTAGGATAAGCTGGGTGTCATCTGCATAGTTGAACACTCTGCAGTCCATTTTGGCTAGCGCAGTCACCAGGGGCTGCAGGTATATATTAAAGAGAAGGGGGGATAGTGCGGATCCTTGAGGGACCCTGCAAGATACCTGCTCGGCCAATTGGACCCTCTTCGTTCGTCCTGAAAGAAAGGATTCTAGCCATTTATGGACCTGTCCTTGGATGCCCAGGTCTGCCAATCGAGAGAGTAGTTTTTGGTGGCAGACAGTATCGAACGCCGCTGACAGATCTAATAAAATCAGGCCGTTCGATTCTTTAATATCGGCCTTTCATCTGAGTTCATCCACGACCGATAGCATAACCAACTCAGTACTATGGTGGGCTCTGAAGCCTGCCTGGTGGACCTGGAGAATCTCATGCTTTTCCAGAAATGCTGATAGAGTAATCAGAATATGTTTCTCTAAAACCTTCGCCAGAAAGGGAAGCTGAGAGATAGGCCTATAGTTCTTAAGTATGGTTCTGTCAGCACCAGGTTTTTTTAGAAGTGGAATAAATCTGGCCTCCTTCATATTAGCAGGGACCTGCCCGATTGTCAGGGATTTGTTCACGAGCATAAGAATCTGATTCTCTAACGCCGCAAGAAGTGCCATTCTGAAGACACTGGGAGGACAAGGGTCTATAGGGGAGCCGGACTTGGTCCCGTAGGCTAGAAGCGAAAGAGTACTTGCTTCCAAGAGCGGAAAGCTGGAGATGGAATTGCCTTTAAGAGGAGAGGAAGAGGGCGGTTCCGAGGTGCCTGTAGTGATCTGAATGTCTTTAATCTCTAGAAGGATGTCGGCTACTTTCTGCAGAAAGAAGACCTGCAGAGCGTTGCAGTCAAAGGGTGTAGATGCAGGATTGATGTCGGGCTTTTTGCTAAGTTCTTTCAGAATCTTAAAGGTCTCTTTTTGGATGTTCGGTGCGCTGGCAATACGCTCCGCATAGTATTCGGCTGTCCTGGATGTAATGGCCTTTTTGTACAACGTAAGGAGGGATTTATAGGCAGTTAACTCGGCTGGGTCGTAGACTTTCCGCCAACGTCTTTCAGCTTGACGGAGGCTTTGTTTCCTTTCCCTCAAGGATTCATTGAACCAGAGGGCCCCCTTCTATTTGTGTCGAATACTTTCCGCACGCTCTGGGGCCACTTGATCAATAGCCGCCTGTAGGGTGTTAATCAGGGTAAGGCTTTCTAGATTAATGTTGCCTGTGTCGGGGATGGGAGGAGATAGCCTCTGTAATATCGCCCCTAAAGTCTCGGCCTGGATTTTGTTCCAACTCCGTACCTTCCTCCATTTGAGAGGAGCTAGTGGAGGAGGGCCATTCACGGGCGCCCAGCACGAGATTAGTAAGTGATCTGACCATGCGCAGGGTTTGATGTCCATGAGCCTGTCCCGCCCATCTGAGGACCAGATTAAATCTAAAGTATGTCCCTTTATGTGGGATGGGCGATCGACTATTTGGACGAGCCCTAAGGAGGACATTGCCATTTCTAGCTGTCTGGCATGAGGCTCTCTCGGGATCATTTCCCAGTGGTGATTGAAGTCTCCAACCACCATGAGACGTTGGTACCGGGTGCTGAGATCAGATACGGTCTCAGTGAAATAGTCGTAGAACCTCGGAGTTGCCACCGGCGGACGATAGACCACCAGGAGCAGGAGGCAAGAAGATTTAATTTTTTTTTTTTTTGTCCTCCTATGCCACCGAGGTTATAGATGCGCAATCAATCGGATTACAAGCAATATGCTGACACAGTTCGAACCAACTGGGAGGGATAGTCATGGAGCCGGGACCTCATCCCACAGCAGAAAAGCTTGACATACCAGGGACCGCCATACCATAACCTCAGAAGTTCAGCTAGGGTGCCACCCAAGTGCTGAAAGAAGGGAATCAAAGTACCGCTTATGCCAAGCAGTTGTAAATATGGCTTAATCATTGGACCTGGGGAAAAAACAAAAAAAAAAACAAACCCCAGAGTCTCACTGATCCCATTTAAGAAGATGCCAAAATGATCTTTTGGCTGGATTCCCAGCTCTAGCCAAATCCAACTTAGAAACCTGCAGGGTAGAGGCGTACCAATCGTGGATAGAGGGAGGTAAAGGATCCTTCCACTTTCTGCATATCTCCCTTCTAGCCAGTAGTATAGTGTAAAATACTAGCTTCTTTGCTGAGCTGGAGACCCCCTCTAAGACTCCGAAGATCACCAACTGAGGATGTACAGTTATTCTGGAGTCTATTGAGGACGACAGGATCTTACAAATGGCTTCCCAAAACTGAGACAGAAGGTGGCAATCATAAAACATGTGGATGTCAGAGGCTGCTAGGAGACCACATCTAGCGCACCCCACCATATTCCCCTGAGTAAATTTAGAAAGTCGAAGGGGGGAATAATATGCTCTGTGGATAGTGAAGATGTGGTTCCTACGCAACCACGCTGGTTTCACCACATCCCACAGCAGTCTACAAGATGTTCTCCAGACCTCATGCAAATCCGTATTACTTAATATGTCAGCCCCCCAGAGTTCCTGTGGAAGATTAAATAATCCGTCCATCTCATCCAAAATCAGATTGTACCAGGACGAGATCTCCTTCTTAGCAGGGGGGTCTATCAATTAGCAGAGTAATAAGAGTACTATAACCCCCCACTGGTAATCTATTTTTACGAGAGGGCTGTGCAGAATAGGAACAAAACCAGCTAGCCATCTGCAGATATTTTAGCTTAGCAAGGCCAGGGCCAATCTTTCTACTCAAACACTCCCAGGAGAGCAATTCCCCTTCAACAAATATATCACCCCAGACCTCCACACCTGCCTCTCTAATGGGTGTTGCAAGTGAGTCTCCCAACCAAGATGGATTATCAGGGAGATCCCATAGGGGAGTTCTACTGCTATAGTACCCTATTTTGATAGATTTGGAAACCTGGGCCCAAGTCTTTGCCATTCCCAATAGAATTTTCAATTTAATTTTTTTAAAGAACTTGGGATCACCGAATTTCAATAGGAACCCAGACTGACTGACCCCCTCTCCCCTAAGCAGAGTAGTGTATAGGGATCCCACCCCACATTCCAATGGTTTTTTTAGCAGCACCCTAGCATGAGACAACTGGAACGCCCAGGCATAGACCTGGATATCGGGTGCGGCCAGCCCCCCCCTTTTCCCTGCGCCTCCTTAACTTTTTCCACGCAATTCTTGGAAGATGTTTATTCCAGATAAAGGCATTAATCTCGGCCTGAAATGTTTTAATGTGGTTTGGATCGAAGTAAAGGGGGATAGTATTGAAAAGAAAGGAAATCTTTGGCAAAATAGCCATCTTAACCAAATTAGCCCTTCCTAATAAAGACAAAGGAAGATGGAACCAGGACTGAAGCAACTTACGGCAGTCCTTAGCTACTTTGGAAAAATTGATATCTGCAATTTGATCTATATTTTCCACAATGTCGAGGCCCAGGTATCTCAATTTATTCCCCGGCTGAATACCCGAGATACAGAAGTTCTTGTCCATACCCCATGTCATCATCTCGGTTTTAGAGGCGTTGATCTCATACCCGGACACGACACCAAATTCGGAGGCTAGCTTAACTATTTTCGGGAGAGCCGTACGGGCATCAGAGGTGAAAATAAGGATATCATCAGCGTACAGGGCCACTTTCCTTTCCCAACCCCTGTACGTGAACGCCTTGATGTCAACATTGTTTCTTAAATTTTGAGCGAATGGTTCCACGTAAAGATCGAAAAGAAGTGGGGAAAGTGGGCAGCCCTGTCGCGTACCCCTCGAGATGTTAAAGGGGTCAGACAAGATGCCATTAATCAGTACACAGGCACTTGGATTCTGATACAATAAACTAATTGCCCGGCGAAACCCGGCTCCCACATTGAACTTTGCCAGGGCCTCCGACAGATACGACCAGTTAACTCTGTCGAAGGCCTTGGTGGCATCCAAGGTAAGAACCGCCAGGGGGAGGGACTCCAAAACTGCCAAGTCGATAGCGCCTATTAAATCAAAAGTTAATTCATATAGCTGTCTCCCCCTAACAAACCCTTTCTGATCCGGGTGTAAGATATTGGGAGCAACCGAGGCTAATCTATTGGCCAGAATTGAGGCAAAAATGTTATAATCAACATTCAGTATGGAGATTGGCCTATACGAACCACATGCAGTAGGTGATTTCCCTGGTTTTAAGATTACAGTGATTGACGCACTGTCCCAAGATGTTGGGGGCCGACCCCCATCCAGTAGAATGTCATTAAACAGTAGTACCAAGAAGGAGACAAGTTCCTGCTCCAGGGCTTTATAGATTTCAGCCGGTAGACCGTCAGTACCTGACGCCTTCCCTTTTTTGGCATTAAGATTTAAGGGAAAATTTGATTCCTAATAAATCGGTGTTATCAATGCTCTCTGCGATGATCTTGGTGGCCATAAGCTTGGTTTTGAAGAAAATCACCACACCCCCCCCCCCCCCCTCTATTATTATCCTGCCTGTTATGCCAAACGGCATCAAATTCCCCAGGAAGAGCAGCGATAATATCTGGGGCAGAGGTATCACCCAGCCAGGTCTCTGTTAATGCCAGGATGTCAATGTTCCCCTCCTGGAGAAGCGTGAAAGTCTCCAGGTGATATTTTTGTAGTGATCTTGTATTTAAGACCACTATATTTAGACCCGGAGCATGATCTGAGTTTGTGCTGTTCAGGGGTGCTTTCCATGGAAAAGTATGGCTGCTAGTAGCCTGTGGCCTCCGAATGTTTTCCTTATCCAGTTTGGCAATGGTGACATTATTGAGCACCTGATGACCCGCCGCCAACTGAAGCAGCTCCTAGGCAGAGTATCTTAACCTAGGACCAGGGGTTATGGCCCCTAGCCGCGGACGGGCGCAGACGGGCTTGCCTTAGGCGCGCCCGCGGCGTGCCCGCTGCGCGTTCGCTCCCGCTGCGCGTTCGCTCCCGCATCCAAGTTAAGGCTGGCCGCTTCCCCTGAACAGCCAATCAGGTCTGCTGTGCAGCAGCTGTGGCTCCCCCCAACCACTAGACCGCGTGAATACAGCGGAAGTGGATACACGGAGCCTTACGCAAATTACCCGCGCTGACCCCCAGCAAATGAACAACAGTTTTTAGCAAGTGTGATTACAGGAGTGAAGAGGACGCTTGTGTCAGGAAATTCAAAGATCACATGAGAATAACATCAGAACATCGCAGCACAATCACCCCCGTTCCCCACAATGCAATTAAGTCATTGCAGAATCAAACAGTAAGTGAAATAGCGTTATCTGCTTTTAAAAAAACGAAAACTTTATCAGGAGGGCAACCCGATTACCGTGGCTTATCTCTCCCTTTTTGGACTTTCTTATCCTTGAATATCATTTAGAATGGTTACTGAATTGTATGCACATTGACTATGCTCTAATTAAATAGAAGCTTCCTACTGGATTCTTTTTACACAATGGAAGAGGCCTGAGACAGGTTTGAAAGGCTACTTTGGTGGGATGCGCAATGAGCGCTGCAAGCCAAAACCAGTAGCATTTAATTTACTGGCCCTGGGCATATGGGAAACCACTTTACCTTTCAGTATCTAGTAAGTCAAATACGCCAAACAGGTGTAGACGAATCTTACCCTGTTTACCACAGAGAGCACACGCACTTTACACTGGGCACTTTAGTACTGCTGTCCAGAGTCCTAAAACCACCAACACCAGGTCAGAAAAAAGACTAGGAGGAAAGCAAAAAGTTCAGGGATGACCCTGCAAAAAGGGCCAAGTCCAACACCAACATCATCGCGACTTCCGCTTTCTTTGCGGACGCTCTACTTTTACACACAATGCTAAGAGAGCATGGAAAATAGAACTTGCAATCTAAACTTTCTTAGGGAAAAGCAGCACACTGCATACCTTCGTGATGGCAAAAGCTGGGGTTATTAGTGGTGTGAAAGCACTATTCCCTGCTAAAGGAAAACACACACTGCAGCAGCGTCCTTTCTCCTGGCCTCATCTCATTATCTACACCAGGTGTGCTGTAGTATCTTCTTTATGTGCTGGCAGCAGTCAAGACTGTCTTTGGCAGTATCTTCTGTGATAATCTGGGCAAAGAACCTCTCCTAACAAGTGGTAGTGCTTTTTATACTAGCTCTAATTAAGGATTGGAATTTCTGACAGATTATTTGCATCAAGGTCTTTGCCCTAGACATATCCTGATGATTGTATACGGTAAATGGACATCAATTCAGATTACACTGTTTTGACTATTCATCTGTATTTGTTCTTAATTGACATTGTGATAAGACACTTATCCCAAACTGTTGCATCAGTTATTTATCACATTTTCTGAATGACTTGACATTTTCTCAGTTCTTGGAATGATAAGCTCTGACAACATCTATTTAGTGACCATCATTCTGCAAAAATTGGCAACCATCTTTATACCAACTACAGCACTCTCTCTTCCCCGGAAGACATAGTTCCTGTGGCATCCTGGACTTTTCCTCTCCTAAGGCCATCTCACAACATCTCCACTTTGAACATGACAATGCATCTTCAATGTTATTGTTCCTCCATTCACCAATGCTGCTATTGTTTGACTATCCATGTTAAGGCTCACTCCTGTTTGCCAGAGCTGTACCCCACAGCATCGTTCCTCTATTGTTCGAATAAATTGCAGGAAACCAATGCCTTTTCTCTTTGGTATATTGCATATTCAAGGCTCCACAAACAACCTGCCATCTCAAAATAATCCAAAGCCTTCGGAGACCATCTCTTCTTGGTATATTTGTACCTGCTGCAATTATTCCTCCTGCAGAAGACCACAGTCTTTAATAGATTTGAAAGTAATAAGATCATTCTTGCTTACAAATCTTTCGTAGGTCCAGCATTTAAAGTAGCTCTGTGATGTGATAACACAGCACCCAACATCATGAAACTCCGATCTGAAAGAGTCAGTTATAGATTCCTTACCTTAGAATTACCCCCAGGTGCCAGACTGGATCTAGAGAGTTTTTCTTAGCAATACTCCAGCGCGTCGGTAGGAGGCAGCTGTCGACTCCATGTCTGTCGTTGGTGCGGTGTTCACTGGGACGACGTTGCAGTGCCTACTTAGATGCCGCTCCTGTGCACTGACGTCAGTTCTTTCTTTTTCTGCGCCAGCCTAGCGGAGATCTGGAGAGATCTTACCCCTTTAGTCACTTTTTGACTACTCTTTTTTTCAACTTTTGTCAACTTCTTTTTTCGTGCCATTGACTCCTGGTGCGCAAGAGATGTCCCATTGTTGGACCGTGTTAGATGGACCGGGAGGGTCGGCCGAGGACAAGGGGAGAGGTCTCCGGGGAGAGCCGTCCCCAGCGATCGTACAGACGAGTAACTTCCCCCCCCACAGATGTACACCACACAAAGATAAGGTTTAACGTTCTTTATAAGCAATCTTTAGGTACGATCGAATGGTACAAGGAGGTCAGGACTCAGGGGTCCCCTCGATTCTAGTCTCTTGGTTGGGAAAGGGGGTAGCGGGACAGTCTTGTTACCAATCTGGTAGAGGCGATGATATGATGGATAGCTCACAGTCCTCGAGCTCGGCGTTCTAGATGGACGGGCCGCGGCAGCGCCGGCAGGTCCCGAGATGATCGTAGGTAGCGACGGTCCGCGGCGGCGCCAGCAGGTCCCGGTGAAGGTGGTAGTTACAACGGTCCGCGGCAGCGCCAGCAGGTCCCGGGGAAGGTGGTAGTTACAACGGTCCGCGGCAGCGCCAGCAGGTCCCGGTGAAGGTAGTAGTTACAACGGTCCGCGGCAGGGCCAGCAGGTCCCGACGAGGATGAAGGATGCAGAAGGTTGCGGCAGCGCCAGCAGGCAGGACGATAGTTCGCAAGGCAGGGCTACGGCAGCGCCAGTAGTCCGTCAAGGATGAGTTCTTCACGGTGTCTCTCGACTCCAGGATACAACTGCCTTCCTGCTCTGGAGCTGCCCCAGTTATAGGTTTGGCGCCCTTTGATGTCCGGACCCTCGCACTTGGAGGTCGGGAGGTCCGGGATGAGGGAGTCCAGACACCCAGCAGGGGGTTGGAGCCAGCGCCCGGGGGAGCTGGGGGGCGATCGGCACCTGGCGGGGGAGAGCCATCAACACTTCTTTCTCCCATTGACCTGCCAAGTGGTCCGTTCACCTCCTGGGTGGATGGTGGTGCCGGGATGTCGGGGCCTGGCCAGGCCCAGGGTTAGGGTCGAGCTGAGGCCACGCGGCCTCGTGGTGCAGTGTCCAAGATGGCGGCAGGGCCGGGCGAGGGAGCCGGTAGTGGTTCGGCCCCATGATACAGAGATGTCCGGGGGCAGGAGTCCCGTATGAGACGGGGTGCGGGTTGCTTCTGTGGGTAACACCTGGAGGGCCGGGGCTCGGGCCCTGTCATGCGGGGAGGGAGCAAGCCCTTCATGTGGCCTGTCCAACAGACCGGCTTCAAGCCTTGCGAGGTCTGTCACAAACTGATGTCTGTGACGGACCCACACTTCATGTGCCTTTGGTATCTGGAGCGCGACCACGACCCAAAGTCGGGCTTCGAGTGCCAAGCCATGAATGGGAAGTCTTTGCGGGAGCAGTCCCAAAGCTCTTAGAGGCCCGTCAGTCGGCTCTACGTCGCTCCCAGTCTTGCTCCAGGGGAAGGTGAAGAATCACAGTTGCTCTTTGCCTTCTCCCAGTCGGTCGGTTGACGCGACGCGGGATCCGGGGCATTGTCGCTCTAAAGCTCCATCTGTGGGCCTGATTCAGGGATGGCTCCCTGCCTCCCCCCGTTTCCGGGAGCCAGGGCATCTACTGCCCAGCTCCGCACATGCTACGTAGCCTTCCACCATATCTTTGGGCAGCCGGACTCCGCTGGCGCGCCTTCGGGCCCCACGGAGTCATTCAGAAGTCGTGGTCCTTCGATACCAGCAGCTCTGATGCAGGAGGGCCCCTGTGAATCCAAGCCTGGATCCGGATTGACACAGGTCTACCTTACTCAACCTCCCTTGCGCCGATCCCGGCATTGACCGTGACCCCGGTCGATGCGTCCCCATCCTCACCCCTGAGATGGAGCTGGACCAACATTGGATCCAATGCTGGAGGATAATTTTGTTCCCTTGTTCATCCTAGGTGTTCCCTCTCGCCCTGAAGGTGGTGATGAGGACTGGGAGGGGTTGCTAGACCCTTTGGTAGACCAGCTGGAAGAACCACTCTGGAGAGAAGAATTGGGTAATGCCAGTGGTCTGGACACTTCCCCAGAGCATGCTTTCTCTCCCTACCGTTGCTACGAAGGAGGGAGCTTGGCGCATAGGGCAGCCGAGGCCTTTAGTCATGACTGCCACTGTAGGAAGATCCAGGCTCATCTCCTGACAGAGGTGCTTCAACCAGCTGCAATTTCCTCAGAACCTCTTTTGCCCATCAGGGAAGCCCTCACGGACATCCTTTTGGTCACATGGTCCAAGCCCAACACATGGGCTCTTGTGGAATGGACGATTGCCCGCCACCACCGCCCAGCTCTGGGTGAACCCATTTTCCTCACCCAACACCCTTCCCCCGAGAGCTTGGTGGTCCAAGCTTCTTCTTCCAAAGGCGCATTCCCTTCTGATCCCCCCCCAGAAAGGAAATCCAAGAAGCTGGATCATTTTGGGAAGCACATGTTCTCTTCCTCCAGCTTGGCACTGCATTCCTTGAATACCGCTTGCCTCTTAGGCCTATACTTCCATATTGTCTAGGATATGGTTGTGCAAGTGCTGCCTCAGTGCCCAGAGGAGGCCTAGGCCGTTCTCTCCCAAGCAGTGGCAGATGGAATAGACGCATTAAAATTCACAATTTGCTGTGGACTGGATACCACTATCTCACTGGGCAGAACGATTGCCACATCGGTAGCCCTTCGGCGCTATGCCTAGTTGAGTACATTTGGCTTTTCGGGGGCTGTTCAAGCAATTCTGCTGGACATCCCCTTCAATGGCTGTCGCCTTTTTGGTGACAAGGCAGACTCAGCGCTGGAACGCTTTAAGGATTCTTGAGCTAAGGCCAGATCCTTAGGCTTGCGGTGTCCTCCTGTCCACTAGTCTGCCTTTTGTCCCTTTCATGGCTACGGAAAGGGCACCCCACCACATCTGGCCCAGTCTAGCCACCAGTCCACGCAAGCTGCCCAGCCTATGCGTGGCTGCGGGCGTGGGACCCAGTAACCTCGCGAGTCTGGGACCCAGCGTGTGGGCCAGTCTACTCTTTCACCCCTGCAGCAGCCTCCAAACCCTCCTAATTAATCTGACCTTTCAGGCCCATGAGTGGCCAGTGGGTGGCAGGATTTGCCATCACCTCCCCCACTGGCAAGCCATCATGTCAGACAGGTGGGGTTTGCAGATAGTCTGAAGAGTCTACTCCCTCCCTTTTGAGACTACCCCTTCCTCCATGCAGTCTTTCGATCGCATGTTGGAGGATCATTTGGAGCTTCTCTACCAGGAAGTTTCAGCTCTCTTGGCCAAGGGAGCTATCAAAAGGGTCCCTGCACCAGAAGTAGGTTGTGGTTGCTATTCCTGCTACTTTCTGGTGCCTAAGAAGGACAAAGCACCGCGTCCTATCCAAGACCTCTGGGCCATCAACCGCGTCCTTCGGAAGGAGAAGTTCAAAATGTTCATGTTGGCTCCGGTCCTGTTTGCTCTCGACCCTGGAGACTGGACTTGCAGGACACCTATTTCCATATGCCCATTCTGCCAGCCCACAGACACTGCCTATAGTTCACGGTAGGCCATGAGCATTTTCAGTTCACTGTCCTAGCCTTTGGCCTTACCAGCGCCCCTCAGGAGTACACAAAAGTGATGGCGGTGTTCGCAGCTCATCATCGTAGATCAGGGCTTCCAGTCTTCCCTTATCTCGATGAATGGCTGTTGAAGGCAGGCTCACCCCAGGCTGTCGTCTCCCACCTCCAGACTACGGCAGATCTCCTGCATTCGCTGGGGTTTACTATCAACACTATCAACATGCTACAGTTGCACCTGACTCTCTCTCAGTCGCTCCTTTTCATCGTGGTTGTTCTGAACACAGTGCAGTTTGGGGCCTATTCTCCCAAACAGCGAGTCCGGGATATTCAGGCTTTGATACCGATGTTTCAGCCTCTATTCTGGATTTCCTGCTGGTGGATCAGGCCAGATGGCATATGCGGACTCTGCATTGGGACCTGAAGATCCAGTGGGCCAGTATCAGGGGAATCCTTTTGACTATGTCCAGATCTCGGAGGGAACTGCACAACAACTGAAGTGGTTGTTGTGCAACCTTACCTTACGTTGGTGACCGATGCATCACTCCTGGGATGAGGTAGCCACCTGGGATAGGCGAAGATCAGAGGAGTATGATATCCGGTGGAGGTTGTGCTCCATATCAACCTGTTGGAGCTCCAGACGATCCGCTTGGCACTGAAGGCATTCCTTCCCTCCCTCAAGGGGAAGGCAGTGCAGGTGTTCACCACCGCCATGTGGCACTGTAACAAACAGGGCGGGGTGGGTTCGTTTACCCTTTGTCAGGAGGCTCTTCACCTTTGGACATGGCTGGAACATCAGGGCATGACCCTGGTGGTTCCACCCCTGGCAGGTTCTCTGAACGCCAAAACGCACAAACTCAGCCATCGGTGCCTGGTGGATCACTAATGGTGTCTTCACTCAGAGGTGGTGCAAGGTCTCTTTCAGCAGTGGGGAGAGCCTTGAATAGATCTGTTCACCACTGAAGAGAACGCGCAATGTCTGCAATTTTGCGCATTGAAGTTCCAGGGCGGTACTTGCTCTGCAACTCTTTTTGTCTTAAGTGGAGCTGCAGACTCCTGTATGCCTTTCCGCCTGTACCAATTCTGCCCAGATTGTCGAAGAAGCTCAAGCATGACCGGGACCAAGTCATTCTTGTGGCTCAGGACTGGGCACAAAAAGTCTGGTACCCTGAGTTCCTGAGCATTTCCATCAATCCTCTGATCAGACTGCCCCTTCGAGAGGATCTTCTGTTGCAGCAGCAGGGGACGGTCCTCCAACCAAACCTGTCCAGCCTCCACCTCCTTGCATGGAGATTGAGTGACAACAGTTGACAGCTTTTGACATTCCACCTGAAGTCTGTAATGTCATTTTGGCAGCCAGGTGTCCCTCCACTAAGATGGTATACTCCTGTAGATGGAACAAGTTTGTGGCATGGTGCACAGCAAAGGCTGCGGATCCCCTTTCTGCCCCTCTTTCAGAGGTCCTTTTGTAAATACTTTCTTTGGGCCAGCAGGGCAATGATATAGCTCAGATTTCATCTGGATTCAGGCATTGCTTTATTTTTGTGTTTCATACAGACTGCATGCACCAAAAGTGCCATTTTAAAATGCAAAGTGTAATACATGAAAGAGGCCTGCAAATGAAATCATGTAAAACCATGCTTAAAACATCCATGTTTAATTAATTATGTGTTTGTACATTTAAACTATTCTATAGTGAGGTTAAATCTAATTAGAGAACGTTGTTTTTTGAACTTTTAAAGTAGCACATAATTGTGCTGAATTAACGTGTTTCTGCAGTGTAGAAAACTCATGATTACAGTTTCCTTTAGAAGGCTCACTGTGGCCGCTTTAGCTTTGAAGTTAAGAATGGAATGTGTATTCTCTCCGCCCAGCTCCTTTTCCTTGTAATCTACACTCCCTGTTCCTGTCTCAAGAGACTTTGGCTTTGTTGCATATTTAGACAGTGCATAATCAGTTCAAAACACATTTTCTTATGTGTATTAATTAATCAACCATGCACCAACACTACACGTGGGGCAAACACATTTTGCATGAAAAGCTATTTGAAACACTAGAGCATGTTGCTATTGATTGATTGATTAGAGTATGTATTAATTGTTTGCACTTTGAAAATTTGCATTGGTGCATGCTATGTTGTACATTGCACATTTTACATGTGGTCCACAAATGATAGAAAAGCTGTTTTAAACTAATAGCTTTTGCTAGGTAATAACTAATACAGGGTACCAGTATGGGGGAGGTAAACATAATGGGTTTTATTTCATAAATGTATATTCTTTTGTGTTTGTTTTGCTTTTGGGCCCACCATAAAAATGGCTGCCTCGGAACCCACATGGCTGAGAATTGTTAGCAGTGTGCTGAATGAGAGACACATGCGCAGAAGATTGTGCCGGCTGCATGAACTGCCAAGTGCCTCAAGTGAAGACACAAGGGTCAAGGCCACAATGATCTATACACTCCTGTCACCGTGCCAATGTACCAGTGTTTGTGGAAGAGTGTCATCCCTTCGTGCGATGTGAAAGCAAGGTGGAAATAGACTGATACATTTTTTCCGCTTGAATGTTGCAATATTGTATAACTATTGATGGTGATCCATATGACTGTATTAAGCCTTAACACTTCCTTTGTTAAAACCAGTATGGGTTGGATTTGCACTGAGAACAGGATGATGAGACCCCTATGTCACCTTTGCTAACCAATCACAGTGCAAGTTTCTACTGAAACTGCAACATTATTAGTATAGTCAGCCAAGAATTAGAGTATAAATGATGACCCCTTAGGGGGCGTGTCAGTCTTAGAGGAGAAGGAGCAGATCT
Source organism: Triturus cristatus (assembly GCF_964204655.1). Classification (NCBI taxonomy): domain Eukaryota; kingdom Metazoa; phylum Chordata; class Amphibia; order Caudata; family Salamandridae; genus Triturus; species Triturus cristatus. Next base: position 1,096,668,497 of record NC_140581.1, read on the forward strand.
GACACAGACATCATTTGGGTTAGGTACGTGAACGTCGCGGGTGCAGCCTGAGTAGAGATTGCGTCTGAGGAGACACAGAGGGAGGAGGGGGCCTTGCTTGTGTTTTTTCAGAGAGGTGTAGGCTAGCATTGCACGTCATATTTTTGGCAAAGCAGATCACATTCTTCTGTGGTCTTGTGAAGGGAGGGCATTTTCAAGGAGAAACCTCTCTGTTAGACATAGAGAGGGAGGGAGACAGATGAACAAACCAGTGAAGAGAGAGCAGCTGAGAGATCAGGACAGGTTGTTGTCTTATGCATTTATTTCTCTTTATGGGAGATTTTTTGCCAATTATCAATTATTGATTAGGCTTGCAATACTCACTCTTTAATTATATTTTTCCTGGAACTCTATAAAGAGTTCTGACTGACATAGAATTAGGGGTTTCCCTTTTCTTTATGGAGTGCTTTGTATGCAATTTATGATATGTTCTGTATTCTATTTTTCCTATTTTTCAATTCTGTAACCTGATTAATGAATAATCAATTTTCAAAGAATCAGAGAAACTTAACTTTTGACTAGAAAATAAAACCCTTTAAAATACTCACAACTCTATTGGCTTAAATCAAGATACAATTAATAAAGATTGTTCATGTTTATGTAAAGTCTCCTGAAGGTGATACATGGTGGCAAAGGTCCATCACCTTTAAAGCGGTAAACTAGAGGTAAATGACATTTAGCATTGAGAAATTACCGCTGGATCAGCACTGCTCTGGGCACTCGAAAAGGCTATCTGGCAGCCATTTCTGCTCTTCTTCAGCTACCAGATCTACCCTCTTTTTCTAGTCCTCTATTGCAAATAGGTTCTTTAAGGGCATTCTTCACCTCATTCCTCCATCTCCTTTCATAATGCCTCAGTGGGGCTTGAACCTTGTCTTGACTTTCCTTATGTGTGCTCCCTTCGAGCATCTTCACAACTGTCCTCTCAGGCTCCTTTTTCTGAAGATTGTCTTTCTTGTTGTCCCATCACCTATGCTTGCAGAGTGAGTGAGCTTCATGCTCTTCTTTTCTAAGCACCTTTTTTTCTCTGTGCATCCGGACAAAGTGGCGCTTATGACGAGACCCTCATTCCTCCGTATAGTAGTTACTCTTTTTCACATAGTTTGTCCTCTCACTCTGCCCACATTTTTCCCACCTCCGCACCCTTCCAAGGAGGAGGTCAGACTCACATAATTTCATTATCTCCCAAATGAAATAGCTAGCGTGTAAATGGACTGCAACCATACCTTCTCACCCCAAACCCTTTTTGCAAATTCTCCATAACATGTGAGATGTCTTTAGTAGACTTCAAAATCACCTCCCACCTCCTCACATTTGGACCCTGATAACTCACATGATACCTTTAGGTAATACACCATTCCAGCATCTTTGCTGTGCAAGGATTCACCTTCAGTGCCTCCCAACCCAAACTGGGAGAACTACCGCAGAAACCTTTTGTTTGGGTGTTCACTTGCTGTATAAATTGATGGCACTGTTCTGGTTGGTTTAACCCATTCAAGTCACAATTCATTCTCCATATTGTAATGATGGGCTCAGGAAAGGCGTTCAGACTTGTCGACTGGCAAGCCCTATTTTTCATCCTAGGAAAGTTTGGCTTCCCCTCCCAACTGATAACAATGTTGAAGGAAGTATACAAGGAGGCCAAAGCTAAGGTAATTATTAATACGGAATAGGCAGGAGATATTGAGATTAAGCAGGACCCAGTATCTGCACTCCTGTTTTCTCTCTTAGTCCATATATTCACCGCAAGTGTCTCGCTAACACTTTGATTTTTGCTCCTATAATAGGGATGGCAAAAATCAAACTTTTTGCGGACGACATAATCTTATACTTCAAGGTCGAAAGTGCAAACATACAGAAAGCACTTAAGGAAATCCAGACTTTTTCAGGCCTAGGTGGGTACAAAGTAAACCAGTCTAAAAAAGAGTTGCTTTTGTTTAACGCTACAGATCTTAGCTGCCAGTAGGGCTGCAATCTCCATCAGAACGGCTCTTAAGGTATTTGCTGTATAATCGCTTGTTACAAATAAACCTAGAGTTCCACCTAAGATACAGGAATACCTTTACAAAGGTAAAAAGGTTGTTAGAGAGCTGGACGCTACCGCCTTTGTCATTGGTGGGTTGAGTAAACACAAGGAGATGATGGACGGAGCACTAAAACTTTCCAGACGCTCACCCCCGGTCATGGATCTGGGTTGAATCCATCATTATTCTTTGCTCACTCTGCCACCCCAGTTCTGATCCAGCTATATGCAAATCCGTCTTGACCCTGTGGCTCATGGGAACAGTCCAGCCCGAATTGGCAAGCCAGGTCTTCCCTAGACCGGAAACAAGCATCCTGGGACCGGTTTTAGGGTAACACCCCTCATCAGCAAGGCTAGCTTGAATCCAGTGGTAAAGTGAGCAAGGGACCTACATCTGGGCATAGCCTGCCAACCCAGGGCAAACAAATCAAACACAAGGAGATTGGTGAAGTGAGTCTCATTAGTCAAACTGTCAATACCCCTCCTGTTTGTATATTTGTTTTTGAACCGCCCTTTGAGAGTACCGGATTCATAGTTTAGGGAACTAGATCAAATTATTTGTGAGTTTATATTTGCAAAAAAACAAAGTTGCCTGTTTTTCTTTGGTCATCAAAACTACCCAAGAAAATGAGGTATCACCTTATAACGACAATGGCATCCCTCACCCAGCTATTTTTTAAAGCTTATAATGTATCGGAATGCCATGCACATACCTCACTACAACACTGTGGGACCTGGAGTCTACAGCTTTCTCAAGCAGTCGTGCAGTCCTGGAGTAATCTAGGCTTTCAGAAGCTAGGGGATTTTTATAATCTTACTAATTTGCTGCCATATCGATTCCCATTATATCAATTTGGTACCCAAATTTGAGTGGTATAGTTAGGTTTTTTCAAATAACCAGTTTTCTTAATCCGCATTTAATTATTTTTTAATGATACAGCAAGAGCCATAACAAGCTGTATCGACAATAAGGAATTTTATGGAATGCGAAACTGTTACATCAAACAATACCAAAGTATAAATAGTAAATGTGTGGAGACGTTGCTTCCCAAGATTTTTCAGGGTACTGGCTGCAGATTAATATTAACTCCTTCCGTGCTCATGACGGAACCACGCCGTCATGAGCCACGTTGCCGTGTGCTCATGACGGAGTGGTTCCGTCATGCTAGGGTCGTTGGCGGCCGCGCCGCCCACGCGGCGCTAATTTTCCGCCTGTGCGGGCGATTAGCGCTGTGGGCGGTTTCATGACGGAACCACTCCGTCATGAGCACAGCCCAACCGTGGCTCATGATGGAGTGGCTCCGTCATGAGCACCGCGCTGCCCCCCCGCACCCCCCAGTGCTGCGGCGAAATTTCCGCCGCAGCGAAGGGGTTAAAGAATGGCAGCTAGTGTGTGAGGTCGGTCACAAAGCCTTAAAAGAGGCCAATTTTAAAAGAATGGCTTTTCTATCCAGATGGTTGCCATATATACTCCGCATGCTCTTCATAAAATGTTTCCATCAACCCTGATACATTTTTTTCATGCAAAGCAAATGGGGCGGGTAGTTGGATACTTATAATTTTTTCATGCCATTGTATACAGAAATTTTGAGAGGGGGATTGTATGTTTATCAGTCAGTACATTGATGGAAATATAGTTGATGCAAAGTCTTAGCTGGTTGCCGGTATGCAAGAAGCCAAATACCACCAAACAAAAAATTTGCAGTATTTTATCTGTATTGCAATAGGGTTAGCCAGATCCTTAGTACTGCAGAATTGGAAGTCATCAAAAGTGCCGACAATAGGTCAGTGGCTCACTAAGTTGACTTGGACCTATCAGTTCAAGGAGGCATATGAAAGAAGGGTAGGGGCGCTTCTCAGACTTAAGGCTACATGTGTGGAATATGCTACGAACTCTCTCTCAATGTAAGACATAGATTATTATGTATACTAGATAAAGAGATATGTGCTGTAGGGGACGGCAAACTTATTTTTGTGTGATATGCTCTTATCAAAAATGATCGATATTGCTGCTATATGGAATAGGTGTTTTTATGCTATTTGTAACTGGATGAATTGGAGGACAATGTCTCTTTTAGCTGCTCTCTATTTGTTGATCTCATCAAAATATATGAATTTATTGTTTTGCCCGTTTTTCTCTCTTGCACGAAAAAATAAAGATAAAAAACAATTCATTATCTACCTATCCCCTTTGCCTTTGTAGATTCAGAGCCAGTCTAGCACGAAATTCCACCTCATAGTGAAGCCATGTGATGCCCCCATGCATGATGTCCATATGCTTAAAAAATGCAGCACATCACCCTGGATTTCGTTCGCAGTACATGCTACTGTATATTAGCCAATGTTTAATTTTAATTGACATCCTAGGCCACTTTATTAACCTTAACTCCTAATTTGCACCTTTCTTTCATTGAATTTCCAGATATAAAAATTAAAAAAACATTGACAAATTCCAGTTTCCAGAGTTTCTCTTTTGTAGCTCGTAACAGATTAACACCTACTGCCATGTTGTTCCTATATATGGTAACCTATTATCTTTGCTTCCTCCACTCTGGCTTCCCCCCCCTTTGCATAGCAGCCTCCTTAACTTGGGTTTATTTCCCCCACCAACTCCTTGTTCCTTAGTTCATCCTCTCCTCTCTTCCCCTCCCCCAGTAGGTACTTTCCTCTTCATTATTCTTACCTCAATGCAAACCATATTACTTGGTGTGACCTTGCCACCTTACAAGTCTCATACAGATTGGCTCACAATACCGGTCTGCAGATTCTTACCGTCTGTGATATCCTCATGCTTATAAAAACAACTAAATACGCAAGGGCCCTCGGGTCTGTCAGTAAATAGAAAAAGGTAACAGAGGGTGGCTAGGAAGAAGGCATCCCTTTCTTTAAAGGACGGTTTCCCTCACCCACCAGAGGTGGCATGCTTCATCATAGGGAATCCTCCCCACACCATGAAACCTAGTCATGATGCGGGCTACAACCTCCTCGCTGCGAGGGAGGATCTCAGGGATGTTTTGTTTTCAGAGGGGTTGTCACTAAGACCCAGTGTGAGCTAGCAGAGTGTTGTGAGGGGTGCAGTGCTAATGAGGGTGAATTAAACCTAGCTACAAGGTTTACTGCATACTTTTATTCTAGCTGCCTTGTGCTAGGGTTAAAAACAGCAAGGAGAACAAGAGATATGACAGTAACCATTAGATCAAGTCGTACTCCACTTAGATTGATTTGTTTCAGCCTATGACCTCGTAAGTGTTTTGGCTTTCTTCAGGATCATGAGTGAGCTACTGCTGTAAAAGTGATATCTAACAGTAGTAAAAAGAGATGACAACAATGCTAAGAGTTTTGGTAAATTGTATATGATACTAGACCAGAGATCTTGGGGTAGCAAGATGATAGATTCACCGGTGGTACCTGTAGGGGAACAAAAACCAAAATACCGAGCTATTTATGAATAGGTATACAACTCATAGTGAGCCAGCCACATTGATTACTCCTGACTAACTAGGACAATCTGTGGCATTGTGTGTGAAAGGCCCGGGAATCACAAATAGTGTCCAAGGGTCAAACATAGCCAGTGTGACATAGTTCATAGTGGTGCCTTAGCTACACGGTGTATATGTTGTGAGACTATGTTTAAGAAGATAGGCACTCGCCTGCAGATGTCAGGCACAGTGCCCCAGCTGTCCTTTGCTCAAATGCTAAAGGTGCATATGCATCTACAACCTTTATAATAAAGGTAAAGGCGTTACTCTCATCTAGGTTCAAAAGTTTGTTTAGATGAAGCAACAGCCATAATGAAAAAATGGAGACCCTATCAACTACTATGTGTGATAGAAGCATTTAAAAAGGAAAACGAAAGTTCCTATACTGTATAATAGTCACCACAGACTGAGGGATAAATTGATCTCAGATATAGGGGACAATCTGAATTATTCTAATTGGCTAATAGAGTTTAAAAATCAAATGTAGCAGCCTCAGCAGAATAAATGGAACCAACCGGAACAGGCCGACAAGATTCAGCTAGACGGTTGGTGGCTACCAGCCGTAAATGTCCTAGATAGCTCTAAACAGAGAGGTTACATTAATACTATGCCCAGAGTAGGTCACCAGAGGGGCATATACTCAATGTGGGTCAAATGAGGCATGCTTCCTAAAGGCTACTCGGTAAAGGAACCATTGGAAAAAGAGTAGTAGATGTCTATAACCTTCTCATGGGAAAAGGAAGCAAGATCATTTAACTTCTGCGATGTCCTTGAGAATCTGGAAGAACCCCTCGGGTGGATTGGCAGATTGCTCAATGTCGATGGGCAAATAGGTGGATTGAGAAGCTCTTATTTCCTCATGGTACTTCCTAACTGCCGACCTATTGGTGGCTTCACTAGTTTCATCGTAGGAATTCCTCCAGCCTCATTCTCGCTGCATACAGTCCTTTTTTAAGGCAAGGAAGCTAGCATTGAACCAAGGAGAGGTATTTTTCCATTGAGTGATCTTGCACCATTTTGCAGGTAGAACTTGATCCGCTGAGTTGGTAATCCATTCAGTGAATCTTGAGGTAGAGTTAGTGATGCTATCCGTCAGATCAGGTTTGGAGCCCTGTAAAGCAGTCGACCAGTCCTCCCTATTTAGCTTAGACCAACTACATTCCAGGAGTTTCATGGGGAGTAATACAGAGCGGGAAGAAGGGAAAGATACAAATGATTGGGAATATAGAATGTCCTGACCACATGAGAGGAATAGGCCTCTGCACCTGAGGTTTAGACATACTACTAAAAACTAAAACTATGGTATGGCCTTTTTCATGTGTAGGCCCATGTACCAATTAAAGCAGTTGCATAGATACAAGATCAAGTAACAGGTTTTTTGCAGCGACATTGTTAGAATCATCATTATGAAGATTTGAATCACCTAGCACAGTGAAACTGGCCTTGATTATGGCTAAACCTGTGACCAAATCGGGGAGGACCTGCAAAAAATGAGCATAGGGGCTTGGCAGTCCATACAGTAAGATACAGGAAAAGTGAAGATGGGGCTAGGTGCAATGGTGAAGAGAAGACTCTCATAGTTATCAATCTTAAGAGGGGAAAACTTGCCTTTCAAGGTTTCTTTATGAATGCGAGCAATCCCTAGCTCCCTTCCCAGATCGATCTAGCCTTGCAATACAATAACCAGGAGGAAGTGCTTGAGCCACACATCTGTCACAGGATACGATACAGGTCCTATCAGCCCCCCCCCCCCACTCCGATGACTGTTAATACCACTAGCCTTACTGTTCTCTCTCTCACACACACTATTTCTTTCTTACACGCTCTTCTTTCTTCCATATCTGTCCTACTTTTTTATACTCTAAAACATGAAAGTGGTTGATACATCACTCAAACAGAGCTGGAAGCTGCTGAAGCAGCAATAATAGATTAAAAGCACTATTGTGCTTTCACTGCCTTCAGCCTCATAGTGTACCTCATAGAACTCTCTACCTCATGGTATAAATATATTGCAAGCAATTCAGGAATGAATGTCAAACAGAGGAACAAGGTAAAGGTTGGGGCATTTATAGGGTCACAGAACTCTGAGGTGTAAAGCAATACCCTTCTCATTTACAGTATACGATATACATATGTATGTCATCAAACCCCCAAAACATTTTTTGATTCCTTGTCTTGTTGCTCCTTCTCAATTAGGAATTTCCTTACTGCAGAAAATGTGGAATCTGTATTGTTAAAACAGACACACGGATCCACAGCTTGTAATTTCTAGCAAGCACACATTTTATGTACAACACTATGAAAGCTAAGTGTGGTGTAGAATGTTGTATAACCTACAACGGGATTTTCTCTCTAATACATTGATCCCCAGCAGTGGAATAGGTATTCTGCCATTAACAATGTCAGACCATGAGTGGATTTTCAGAATCAAATGTTAATCAGAATCTGGAAATCTATCCTTTGATCCAGTTATTTCGGTGACAGATGGTGTCTGCAGCGGATGCAGCTCTTCACACTGGCTGCTGACTGGCAGCAGCGATTGTGTTGTCACAACTCAACTGTAATAAACGATTACCATGAAATAGTCACAACTTTTTCTTTTTTCAAGTGATTAGGGATGTCATGTAGTCTACAATGAACCAGTCACATTTCTTTATGCAGTGATTGCAGATTTCCATGCATCATAATGTAATTAACCTGGATTATCGTACATATTGTATTATAACATGAACATTAAATAAAATTAAAAGAGGGGTTCACGCTGTGATGCAGGTTATTTTCTCCAGTGCTGTCACTTACTAATACTGCATTTTATCATTTGCAATGTGTTTCTCTGTATCTGATAAAATAGTGCTAAGCTAATCTTTCTTGCACACCCTTCTAAAGTAGGTTTGCAGTGCAGTAGTGTAAGAGGGTAGATGTCATTGTTCTCACTACATGTGCAAGAATGACCAGGTATGACTAAACAGGCAAAATCCAGGAGTCAAAGAGGAATGCCCTGACACAGTCCTACTTACATCCGATCTGTAATGGTTTTGGTTTCAACATATTTTTTTACTGCCATGGTACATAATGCTACTTTTCGAACGGTGTGCATATCGCAAATGATGGTGTTCATAATTTTAATTTAATAACGTGGTGCATTGCATAGCATTCAATGGCATAAAGGCGTTTTTACTTTACACAGGGTTTACTACGCTGTGAATCGCCAGCCATATGTGTTTTTATTGTCAGTGTTCATACAATCATCGCAACATTTCTGTTAGACACCTGATCAAAGGTGCGTAAGGACATACCATTTGTATCGGGAAATACAGAGACACTGTAACTGAAGAGATGGTGTACTCCAATAGGGCTTTTTTAATGAAAGTCTGCATCGGTCACGGTCTGTTCATAAAGAAATGCGAACCAACGTTTGTCGGCACACTGAAGTCCTTCAGGACTAGCGACTTGTGTAACTACGTCTAACCTTAGTTTTGTGACGCTGGAGCTTTTATGAAGAGTACAGAAGAGGGATCCGCAGCATGATAGGGAGCAGGAGTTATCCTTCATTCACAAGGGAGACGGTGTGGCTTAACAGCTGGGGGGAGGGGGCTACTTTGAAGCTCGGGAACCAGGCTAAAGTCTGGCGGGATACTCAAACACCCTGTGATTCTGGGCAAATCATTTAGGGCCTTATTTATGAAAAGTGTCACATCGCTGGGTGAAACCAACGATGCAACACTTTTCAGTGCGTCGTCCTTGGGACACCTTGGAGGCTCCGTTTTTACTGTACTGCGCTCCATGTTGCAAGGAGTTAACAGATACGTCAGTATTCCTGACGTGTCTGTTGCTGCAGTAATGATGCATTGCTGGAGTGTGTCACAAAACAGACGCAACTCCAATGTGTAATTACACATGGGCAAGTCCATGTTAAAGGCACCTGCTTCACTCTTACACATGCTGCGAGACAGGTGTAAGGATTTGACGCAGTGACGTCCTAGAAGTGGCACAGTCAAATCTGATAGATTTCAGTGCGCCACTTCTACGTCACTTTTTCTGTGGGGAACACCCACACTGCAAACATTATACATGATGCAGGGGGTTACAAAATATGGAGCAGTGTGGTGCATTTTTTAAGAGGCCGGTGCGTCCCAAAAAGGGACGCACCAGCGGCGCAAGGGGCTCATAAAGAGGCCTCCGAATGACCCTGTGCCAAAAAAAAAAATTATTGTGTCCATCTGTAATGCAACTGGTGCTCATGTGAAGCGCTCTGATACCTTAAAGTCAAGTTTGCGCTATATAAAAATGCAAAAAAAAGTAAGGGTCATTTAGTATCACATTTTTGTGTGGTGTCACAGTTCATTATATTCTTTAATTGATAGCTCAGTGGATCACCTTCCATAAAACAGTGCTCACCTGCAGAAAAATGATCAAGCACCAGACTAGACCTGGGGCTCCTTCTTTCATCTAACCCCATGTTGCTCAACTGCAGTGCCTGTATGTTTAGACAGATACTTTTAATGAGTATTTACAGCTTTTCTTTTAATCCCTCCTCCCTTACCCTCTACTGGATGCAATGACAGTGGTTTGAACGAGTGTGCAGAGGTTTTACCTTCAATCCACCCTGGGCATCACTTTGCAAGAAAGGAGAATAGGAATGAGGAGGAGGTAGAAATATGGCCCATCCAATTATGGTTTTGGTCTTAACAATGACCATTATTTCTTGAAAATTGAAGTTGTATACATATTCAGAGATATTTCTCAAAAAATGCCGATACTACACCTTATGTATTTATTTGCACATTTTATGTATATATATATATATATATATATTTTATATATACCGCTCCAAAAGTTGTCCACCTTTAAGTAGCACTCGACCAGCAGCTTGGTGTATGTGTAGGTAGGGACGGGGATCCGCTTGTAGGAGCCACTCCGTAGTGGATTTGCCTGACGCGTTTCGAAGCTCCATATGCTTCTCTTCAGAGGCTTTAACGGAAGCGGTGTGCGCAACCACTGACCCACTTCACCATTTTCCATATGACACGCCCACCAATGGGAGGCTCAGATGAGACTGTGCATTATGGGAAGTGTAGTGCGGAGAGCACACAATCAAGTCCTGTATGGACCCTGCAAGTCCACTACGGAGCGGCTCCTACAAGCGGATCCCCGTCCCTACCTACACATACACCAAGCTGCTGGTCGAGTGCTACTTAAAGGTGGACAACTTTTGGAGCGGTATATAACACGCGGCCGTCCAGCCGCGGAGTATGCACCACCCCGTAATACTTGGGGGTCACGCAAGTGAAACAGAAGCCGTATACAGGATCGAGGACGGGCCCACTTGCAGGGTCCATACAGGACTTGATTGTGTGCTCTCCGCACTACACTTCCCATAATGCACAGTCTCATCTGAGCCTCCCATTGGTGGGTGTGTCATATGGAAAATGGTGAAGTGGGTCAGTGGTTGCGCACACCGCTTCCGTTAAAGCCTCTGAAGAGAAGCATATGGAGCTTCGAAACGCGTCAGGCAAATCCACTACGAAGCGGCTCCTACAAGCGGATCCCCGTCCCTACCTACACATACACCAAGCTGCTGGTCGAGTGCTACTTAAAGGTGGACAACTTTTGGAGCGGTATATAACACGCGGCCGTCCAGCCGCGGAGTATGCACCACCCCGTAATTCTTGGGGGTCACGCAAGTGAAACAGCAGCCGTATACAGGATCGAGGACGGGCCCACTTGCAGGGTCCATACAGGACTTGATTGTGTGCTCTCCGCACTACACTTCCCATAATGCACAGTCCCATCTGAGCCTCCCATTGGTGGGTGTGTCATATGGAAAATGGTGAAGTGGGTCAGTGGTTGCGCACACCGCTTCCGTTAAAGCCTCTGAAGAGAAGCATATGGAGCTTCGAAACGCGTCAGGCAAATCCACTACGGAGCGGCTCCTACAAGCGGATCCCCGTCCCCACCTACACATACACCAAGCTGCTGGTCGAGTGCTACTTAAAGGTGGACAACTTTTGGAGCGGTATATAACACGCGGCCGTCCAGCCGCGGAGTATGCACCACCCCGTAATTTTTGGGGGTCACGCAAGTGAAACAGCAGCCGTATACAGGATCGAGGACGGGCCCACTTGCAGGGTCCATACAGGTCTTGATTGTGTGCTCTCCGCACTACACTTCCCATAATGCACAGTCTCATCTGAGCCTCCCATTGGTGGGTGTGTCATATGGAAAATGGTGAAGTGGGTCAGTGGTTGCGCACACCGCTTCCGTTAAAGCCTCTGAAGAGAAGCATATGGAGCTTCGAAACGCGTCAGGCAAATCCACTACGGAGCGGCTCCTACAAGCGGATCCCCGTCCCCACCTACACATACACCAAGCTGCTGGTCGAGTGCTACTTAAAGGTGGACAACTTTTGGAGCGGTATATAACACGCGGCCGTCCAGCCGCGGAGTATGCACCACCCCGTAATTTTTGGGGGTCACGCAAGTGAAACAGCAGCCGTATACAGGATCGAGGACGGGCCCACTTGCAGGGTCCATACAGGACTTGATTGTGTGCTCTCCGCACTACACTTCCCATAATGCACAGTCCCATCTGAGCCTCCCATTGGTGGGTGTGTCATATGGAAAATGGTGAAGTGGGTCAGTGGTTGCGCACACCGCTTCCGTTAAAGCCTCTGAAGAGAAGCATATGGAGCTTCGAAACGCGTCAGGCAAATCCACTACGGAGCGGCTCCTACAAGCGGATCACCGTCCCCACCTACACATACACCAAGCTGCTGGTCGAGTGCTACTTAAAGGTGGACAACTTTTGGAGCGGTATATAACACGCGGCCGTCCAGCCGCGGAGTATGCACCACCCCGTAATTTTTGGGGGTCACGCAAGTGAAACAGCAGCCGTATACAGGATCGAGGACGGGCCCACTTGCAGGGTCCATACAGGTCTTGATTGTGTGCTCTCCGCACTACACTTCCCATAATGCACAGTCTCATCTGAGCCTCCCATTGGTGGGTGTGTCATATGGAAAATGGTGAAGTGGGTCAGTGGTTGCGCACACCGCTTCCGTTAAAGCCTCTGAAGAGAAGCATATGGAGCTTCGAAACGCGACAGGCAAATCCACTACGGAGCGGCTCCTACAAGCGGATCCCCGTCCCTACCTACACATACACCAAGCTGCTGGTCGAGTGCTACTTAAAGGTGGACAACTTTTGGAGCGGTATATATATATATATATATATATATATATATATATATATTCACTTAAAAAACCATAGGTTGCACACATGTTATAGTTAGGTGGATATTTCACTCGTAAAAAACCAATGAAATTCCCCCGTTATAGTTAGTTCAGATAACTATAACTCGCGCGACCGCCACTCTATCACAAGGATGATGTCATCAGTGATGTCATGAGTGATGCCACTGACCATGTCATGAGTGATGTAATATGTGACGTCATGAGCAGAGGATTGCGGGCGCGCGAGTTATAGTTATCTGAACTAACTATAACGGGGGAATTTCATTGTTTTTTTACGAGTGAAATATCCACCTAACTATAACATGTGTGAAACCTATGGTTTTTTAAAGTGAATTTGCAAGGTTTTTTAAATGCTAATTCGTAACTATAACGTGTGTGAAACCTATGGTTTTTTCAGTGAATTTGTACGTTTTTTTAAATGTTTAGTTATGTATGTATTATTATTTTTTTTATATATTTATTTTACAATAAACTACGTATTAAAATTTTTATTTTTATTTTTTTGGGTTTTTCACCGTGCGCGCACCCCCGCCATTGTTTTTAAAAAAAATTAAAATGTTTTTTCTGCCTTTCGGGGTCCTTCAGGGACCCCCTGACAAAGGCTAGGGGGTCAGGAACTCTCTACCCTGCCCCCTTTTCACGTTCGCCACCTTCCTTTTTCACTCTCACACTGAAAACAAACAAAATGGCGGCCGACACTTCCTGATTTCGACCAATTCAAACGTTGACTAACATGTGACCACCACTCAGAATTACGCTCGCGCACGTTAGGGAGCTCGCACGGTGCACGCACGGTGCGTGGCTATAGATATGTATGTGCTTTTAACTGCAATTTTCTCAGGAACTACTGAACATATTGACTCCATATATGCAAAAGGCACATCCCTGACCTGAGGACTACCTCTCTGCCAAATTTCAAGTAATTCTGTTCAGCCGTTCGGGCTGTACCTTCGACTAAAGGTCCTATGGGAAAATGCATGGGGAAAACGTGTTTTGGGACCCCCCTTTTTTCTTGGCCCCCGCTTGACGAATCCCCCCGAGACTTTCAGGGTAGGAGCTGAGCGGAGCACCCCATTAGTTTTGAAAATTTCACGAAGATTCGTCAACTGGCGCCAAAGTTATTCAAAATAGAATTTTCAGATTTCCTATGGAAACACGGTCCTAACTATAACTATCTACAGGCGACTGCCAGTAGATTATATATATATATATATATATATCTATTAACACATAGAGGTATGTTAATTTCTTGGTTACAGGAAGCTTTAACTGAGCATAAGTGATGCCTGCGGGGTGTGCCAGTCTATATGAATGTATGGTGGTGAATGGTACTTATGTGTATTGTGTGTGTGTGTGTCTGCATTTGTAAGTCTTTTTCCTGACTATCGCATAGCTGGGTTTGCTGTTGGAGGAGTGAATATGATTGTCCAAGTGAATGAAAATGTATGCCTGCAACTTGCTTGGTGAACTCACTCTGAGTTGGAAGTCTGTAACAATGCCGCCTAGGTTTGTGAAACACTCCATAGGGTCTTCCCCAGGTCACCCTCACCTGAGAGAGAAACGCTCTATTGGACATGTGGTCATGTCATGCTTTCGGTAGCCTGTTCTTCCCCCTAAGATGGCCTTGCTTCTGAAATGATGGTGATGTATGTGTATGGTAAACCTTGGAGACTAGCATCTGATATGATGAGGCAATACACATTACCATAGTACCCTCTGACACTAAAAGGAACGAATTTGAGCATGGATGTGTTGCTTGTTATAGGGCAGCTAGCCATAACTCGTAGTGAAGTCAGTCAATGGCTCTAGTGTAATGTAATGTAAAGGGGATTTCTACAGCGCAACTGTTACTCTGAAGAGTGTCCTGGTGCGCTGCACAGACAGTGGAAAACCGGGGGTGAAAAGAACCGAAAAGGAACAGATTCAGCCGTTAGAAAAAAAGCCATGTTTTTAGCTTCTTTCGGAACAGAGGGCTGGAAGTGATGCATCTTAAATTCAGAGGAAGGTTATACCATAAAGATGGTCCCAAGAAGGGCCTTCTCCCCCCCCCCCCCCCCCTTTCTGGATTTACGGATCCAACGAATTTTGGCCAGAAAGAGATTTCATGAGTGCAGACTTCTGTGAGGGATATAGAAACAGATTCGGCTCTCAGGTACCCTGCTGCTTGTCCCCTGAAATGCTGTATGGATTAGCAAAAAGATCATAAAGGTTATCCTCTTTCTAATGAGAAGCCAGTACAATTCTCTGAGAAACGAAGATATATGGGTTGTCAGAGGTAGGCTGAGTACTGTTTGTGCGGCTGCATTCTGAACTCCCTGCAACATACTAATCAAATAGGCAGGGCCATATATAGTGCATTGTCATGGTCCAGTCTTGATGTAATTATAGCCTGAGCTCTTTAATGCATGCCTGGGTGGGAGGAAGAAAACTGTGAATTATACCAACTACAGACTAATGGTGGAGGCCTGACTGAAACTCCTGTAAGTGACTTCGTTATACACATATTTTTATTAAAATTAGAAGATCTTGGTTGTTACAGACCTAAAAATAGTTAATCAGTCCAGCATTGGCTGCAAGTCTCTTGCAGGAAAGTAAGAAACAAGGCAAGAAAGAAGAAAAGAGAAATAAATACAGAAGGAAAGAAGAAAAGAAAGAGGGAAAGAGATGTGAGAGATGAAATAAAGAAAGAAGGAAAGAGTGGGGAAAAGAAAGCAAGAAAGATGTAAAGGAGAGAAGGAAAGAAAGATGTAACGGAGGGAAGTAAAGAGATAAGGAAAAGAAAAACAAAAGGAAGAAAAGAAAGAAAAGGAAAAATGATTGAAAGAAGTGAAGAATGTAAGAAAGACAGAGAGAAGGAAAGGATGGAAGAAAAGAAAGAGAACGACTGCAAGAATGAAAGAGAGAATGAAAAATGGTGAAAAAAGTGACAGAGAGAGGAGACCGAATGAGAGAGTAAAGAGTAAAGAGCTAAGGAAAGAGAAAATGAAAAATAATGAAAGAAGGTAAGAATGAAAGAAGGAAAGAGACAGAATGAAGGAAAGAAAAAGAAAAATAGGAGGAAGGAGTGAAAGGAAAGAACAAAATTAGGAAAGAAAGGAGGAAAAGAAAAAAGAGGACATGCTTTATACAGAACAGTTTAAAATGGACACAATCTTGTATTATGTATATTGGCAGCAGTCAGAAGAGCTAAACACTCCAAAAGGAATTTACAAGACCATTGGCAGGAGATGGGATCAGATTAAGATAGAATGCACACCAGGAGCATTCTGCTATCACACCAGGCTCTAAACAATGATGCAACACTAAAGTAATTATATAGTAAAAACAAAAACACTGGGGGTGGCTGAAAGCCCCTATATGTAAGTAGATCATATATATTTTAGTAAAAGCGAACGTTCTTGGCAAACTCCAGACCTAATATACTTATTTTAGTAAAATGAAAAGGTCTTGGCTAAGGTCAACACCTAAATAACAATGTGGGAAGCAACCTTTTATTTTCCAGCTGGAGTTTTGCCTCCTGGGAGATGTATTATAATTTTCCAGTTGGAATTCCTCCCAGGAAGACAAGTACATTTTCTGCCACATAAATCATTACCGGTCACACATCTGCCTGTGATGTCCACATCTACAGGTGTATTGTTTGCTTCTGTCTGCAAATCAGTTATGTTTGGAAACAATGTGCTGCCGTGCTATGACTCCCCTAGATTTTCACCATTCAAGTACTTCCAAGACTGGAACTGTTATTCTTCTGATGGGAATGCAGCACCCTCTTTTGGTTGGTTCTATGGTTGCATATTATGTGGCCTGAAAGTGTATAAAGACAGACGCAAACTTTTGTTATGCTTATTTCAAATGTTTTATTGATAGTTTAATGCTGACAGTTGACAGTGATTTTTGATCAATGGTGAATTGCTTTATTAACATTAATGCTTGTATTTACATAGTGTTATGGATTCAAATGAAATGATGGGTTGAGCAAGTCAATTATGTGTCTCTTAATGTGGCAAAACTTTGACAGAACCAAAAGACTTGCCTTATATTTTGTACCGATGACCCTTTCACAAAGCCAGTAGGCTTGTCTTACATGTTGTTGGGTAATGTGATTTAGGGGGTTGATGGAACAAGGGCTCGTATAAAAGAGACTTGCTCAGATGCAACCCTCTCATGTAACTCATAACACAGTATTAATAAAGTATTGTGTAAATTAACATGCACCTCATTAAATTTTTAGCAAGATGAAGCTTGCATATGTGTTTTACTAACAAGTAATCCGAGTGAGACTTAAAATGCTTGCTAATGCAGGAAACTGTACTGTGCATGCGTCAACTGCATCTACGCAGTATGATGGTCTTTTGCTTGGAGGGAATTTTCTGCAGCTGCGCATAAGCGTCTAATATGGCCGCTTGAAAGCTCACATGCTAAGCATCTGCTTTGCTGAAACTAAAACATGCTATGTACTAAATGCTAATGCAGGGAGAGCTATTATAAGGAAATGGGGTTAGAGTAGAGATAGGTGTTATACTGTGAAATCATTTTATTTTGAATTTATTATGTTTTCTTTTGACCTCTCTACTAGTTCGTATTTGGGCCCCTGAGAGATGCTAATGGTTGTACAGCACTTGACTCCTCACGTATGTGCAGTAACAACAAGCCAGGAAACCGTGATGGTGTACTTGAATCTCGTCCAAGGCCACATTCGCAACATATCCTGGGAACCTGATGGACATCCTGAAATTTGAAGAAGAATAAAGCCACATGTATACAAGTTGTTGATAAAGATGTGAATGCGGTGTGAAATAAAGCTTGGGAAAATAAATTAATGGGCGGCAACATTGAACAAAGAACTAAAGAAAATTATTAAACTTAGCATGGTGTGATGATCATCCTCCCTTGCTTGTCCAATCAGAATTAGGGCTTCCATGAAACTGAAACATTAAGGGGTGGTACATGCCATTAGAAAGGCATAATTGAGGTAGTTTAGTTAGTTAGTTATGCTCGAGATGCTGAGAGACCGGGATGCTGTCCGAGAACTGAATAAATGCTGAAGAAGAATTGATTTCCAGACTTAGAATTTGAGCCAATTAATTAGAAGAAGATCGCGGAAGAATCGAGGAGGCACATAATAGAATAAGATCGCGAAAGAATCGAGGAAGAAGATAGTGTCAGAGAGAGGGAGTGACGCAGGCGTCGTATCTAGAATAGATCATCTATCCTGTCCTAAATCTTGTCCTGAAAACCTGTCCTGAAGTCTTTGTCACCTGATCTTTACCAGGGGACCCCCCCAGCTCCATGGCCAAGGGGTTGGTTTCCTCACCATCCTAGGTAACTCTACACAGAATTATAATGTCATTGTGCTGCTCTCTCTATCTTCTCCTTTCTGAAGTACCGTCATCGTGGAATATCAAATTAATATAGGTGACAGAGTAAATAAGTAATTGACTTGTTTTCCCTGCAGAAATGGAGTTTGTACTGTATTCTTGTATCCCCTGCTCACATGAATTAACTAGATAAACATTTAAAACTTCTCCCGAGTCTGTGGTTATTTCAGAATGGTAAGGAATATAAATAACCCTGATGTCATTTCACCATCCACTAGTTCCAACTATTAGGTCCATTGACCAGAGGAAAGAACTTTTTGATCAGTGAAGATTAGTTAAAATTTGACAGGTAACTAATCTCATAAATAATATAAAATTGACCCCAGCGGTATTTACTAGCCTATGTGATAGTCTGGGTGTTTATGGGCCCAGGTGAGTATATGGTGTTGGAGTACTTGAGGTTGGTAATCCGCTGGATCAGGGTCCCGACCCTTAAGTGGTCAAATGTGAATGCAGAATGTCACCCAAGGTATTCCAATCTGTCAGATGTATATGTTTTTAAATTAATGCATAATATTTAGTAGTGTGTGTGTAATAAATGTACTTTTCCTTTTTCAAAGAAAAGGTACTGACTGGGCAATCATTTATTTAGTGTTATTTTTGCATGCGAGTGAATGGTGATACTAGCCCACAACAATTTCGACTGCTTTGGTTCGCTACCCTGAGAGAGTCGAGCTCTACAATGCTGTGCTTGGTACCCAGTAAGGGGACATTGTGGACCTATTACTTGCGCGGACCTCACATCATGCTCAACTAATATTCTAATTTCTTACATGCCATGGCAACAGTTTCTGCTCCTTCAACAGCTACAAGCTTCCTGGAGTGGCTGGGTTATCTGTTCTTGTGAGTTTTACTTACCATGCTTTGTGTAACGCGGATACAACAATAAAGCCTGTTAAACTGTTACTTGAAACCACTGATGATTTCATTATTGTATACTCCATGAATACATTCTTTATGATATGAACTTGGAAATATATATATTTTTTTTAATTAAATGTAATTTTTAGCGTAATGTGTGAAATATGTGTTGTTGACATAGTCCATGTAGGTCCTCATTATGGATAATCTGTTAGGTGTGATGTTTATCTTGCCTGATAAACATTGATACAATAGGGTTTACTATTTATCTGGTGTGATACATAGCACCTATTACGAGTTTTTCCAATAAAATAGGGAATAAAATGTGCTTACTGCACCAAAATACTCATCCCGGTATTGACTGTCATTTTTCACCACTGAATATCAGGAGATGTGATACACCTACAATTATCCAGAGCATCCGCTTTTTATCATACACTGTAAAATCCTCAAAACTCATAAATCCAATCGGTGTTGTAAAATGAGTTACTGCACACATTGAAATTTAATTGGCCACAAATAATGACAGCCTTATAGTTTGTTGCAAATTATGTTTTCACTTAATATTCTAAGGAGTTAGCCTTGAAATGCCCAGGATTGTAATTCATACTGTGGCATTCATCCTTATGGAATTCCATCCAATTGGTTCAATGCACATTAGTCATCATTGTGGCTCTACAGCCAGTTGGTTCATTTGCATTTCACAATGGTCATTAGCAAGTTCCTGTACACAAAATGATGGCTTGATTGGGGTACCTGCAACACAAGAAGACAGAAACATATCTCCTGAATTACAGCTAGTAATTTAATCTTAGCACCTTAAATCTACTAGACTGAGGCATTATGAAGGTTTTTTTGAATTGTGGAAACCATGAAAACAACCTCATTACAAGTGAGGATTTGCAAACATATTCTTGGACTATGAATGTAAATTTTGCGTATAAGTGTTTTACAACTTTGCATAGTTCTTTCAAACCCAGCATAAGATGGGTTTCCTGCTACAAATTACTAAAATAAATCACTAATAGACTATGTGACAGTACTCCTGATGATATATATTATACAAAGAAGGCTTACTGCTCTATATAATGGATGAAGAATTGGCTGGAGAAGCATATTGATTTTGCAGCAATGGCAGCATCAATTCATAATGTATTGCATGACTTAGGAGCTTAACAAATTACTGAGTTAGAATTGGCGAATTACAGAATTTCCTCTAAATACTGGAGGAATTTTTGACAAAGGAGAAACCACTGATGGAACCTTCTGCACCATACGAACCCTGTGGAGGAGATGATTTCTTCAGATTTGGGACTTGCCCCCAAAATTTAAGGTTTTTCCAATACAACAAAACATGTAGTCCGGGACTTAATATCTTGAATGTGTTTGTTGTTTCCCTCATTTGCAGTTGCAATTATCACTACATGGTTGTAATAGATTGATGAACACAATTCCACTAAGCTCAGTATTCTTCCATTTGACAATTGCTATTTGCATCAATGATACATATAGTACAGTTATATGAGCAACAGTGCGTGTCTGAGCAACAGTGCGTGTCTTTCAGAGACCTATGCTGTATGTTTATAGTTCAAAAATCATAGTATCGCATCTTGGAAAGTGCCGTAACGAAGAGGAAGTGTCTACCAAAACTTCAAACTAATTAGGGAGATATGTATTCAGATGACCTTAGCATTCTTCTTTCTGGTATGGGCTTAGAAGAATGCAAGAGGAGAAAAATGTGATTGGTGTGAAAGGTCCCACAGTTTCATGTTTATGGAGCTTCATTAAAATAGAGTATCACATAGATACCTAGTAGCACCCAGTTATAAAATAATTCAGCAACATACATGCCCACCTTTTACCAGAAATTACTCATTTACAAAGTAAAGCATTCAAGGTAATCAGGTAAGATTACGGGTAATATAATTCATGGTAGGATGTCCATCATTTACCGCTCACCAGGGAGACTACTGCTCCCAGCCTGCCACCGGCCAGAGCAGGGCTGCAACGCTGCTGTTTCTGGCACAGACCTGCCAAAATCTACAGTCGGAGTCAAGTCCTTGCCCGTCATTGGCAGGAAGAGGCAGGACCACCCCCCTTGGCCTTCGATCTCTGGGATCCTTTTGGACTTTTTGGACTACATCAACACCACTCTAAGGTACTGTGTGTCGAGGCATCTGCTTCCACAATCCCCAAGACTGGCTTTTATGCTATTATACTTTGCTCTACGGTAATCGCCAGGTAGGACCTACAAGGTGTCCAAGTCATCCTTTAGTCCACCTTATTTCAAGTCCCTGAATTTACTTAGCCCCTCTGGACTATTGGAATATTAAATAGCTGTGGACAGGGGAAGGGGGTTTCTGGCAATAAGAAAAGGTAAGACATTATCTGGTCTATTCGCGTGGTTAGGCTCAAGACCCTTACGGCTTTGCCTCAAAGTCAATTGCAAGTTTAGTTTATGGGTAAGTAATGGGGAAAAGAAAATCTGTTGACTGTGGGGGCGGGGAGGTACAGATAAAACCCAATAAAGCCAAGCAGGCTGAGCAGGCCCGTAAGAATGCTGGGAGCAATTGTGTATTAGATCACATTGATGACCTACTGGTCGAGTGTGAGGCGATTCATGTCCCATCTGAGCCAGCTACCTCACATAACATAACAGGACTTCGATCTAGCCCAAACTCGAGGACACAAAAACGCATTCCCTCAATGTTCAGTAAACCCTCCACGCGCAGTAACAAATATCATGTGTCAATTGCTACTGATGACAATGCGGAGCTAGAGAATATAGTTCCACTCGTAACTCGTTCAGCCCAAGGCCCACTTGGAACTGACTTCACCCTTGGCAATAGATATTCTCCCCTTCAAAACCTGACCTGTGATCAAGAGGGAAGGGAGGACTTAGAGATTTAGAGGGAGCTAGGGGGAGGGGAAAAAGTACTAGGTGGGGGGAGCTTAAGAGCTGAAGATGATCCTTCAGTGTCCAGGATAATTGTTGATCTAAGGGCAGAAATAAGCATGCTGAAATCAGCAATTAAAGACCTCACAGGACAGGTCAAACTCCTATTAACTAGAGGTGAGAATGCCACTCAACCCCCACATCAAGACCTTTATCCAACATGTCAATCCAACCAGCCTAGCGCAGACGGAATTCCATCAACCACTCTCAAGAGCCACTAGCGTAAATATTAAGAATACCCCTGCTGAAGCGATCGCACACAGTGATCAACTGGGGGCCAAAGTGTCCAGCTGTAAGTTAATGGAGGCCCACCAGCACACTGGGGTCGTCCTCCTATCTCCGACCATCTTCCCAGACCCCCCAGAGATGATAACCCTCCAATCAATTCTCCTGTTTGGCGTGAGCATGTCCAATTGCCTCACAAATGCATCTACATGACAAACGTGCCCAAAGTGCCCTCTTACCAAAGGCACAAAGAGGGAGAGTCCCTTTTAAATAAAATCATACACTGGATTTGCCACTTGAGGGCTTGTCGCTCAGTTATAAGGGACGACCTTTTGAGAGTTAGAAGGCTTACTCACCCTAATATTCCCAAGGACTGCATTGAATTATGCTTGGCAGATGGGAAGGTGGCCCACAATCTGATAGATCTGGAAGCTAGATCCAGCTCTCCCACTATTACAAGCATCCAACTCAAGTACAGATTACCTCAATATCCACCACCATCAACTGCCCATCATGCAGTCCCCCACCTGGGTTTAGATTCAAACCTAGCATCTAATAGCTGACTACAGCAACAAACTAAACATTCATGCCCACAATTCCATTTGGCAAACCTCCCTAACACCCAAACTATCGCTACAACTAGAAGCAAACCTACTAAAAACTGTTCCTTAATCTCCTAGTCTCATGACATTTGGAATTTATAAAGAGCTTTCTACTATTGTTAGTGGGCCACCTGAAGGGGCATAACTAAAAATTCGAACAAAGCCGCAAATGCAGGCAGGGAATTCCATAGCAGCTTTGCGATCTACTCCTAACAATAGTCAGGAGGAGCTCAATATGCTCCATCTGAAATGAAATGGCCCTCCAGCATTGGATTCAATATATGGAAACCTTTGATATTTTCATATTGCAAGAGAGCTGGAGGGGCCCAGTCTATTTACCAGGCTATGTCACATTCCATCATCCAGCAAGCTCTAGGAAACCTGGCCGTCCAGTGGGTGATGATAATTTGGGTAAGAATTTGCGCTCCAATGCCTAATTTGTGAGCTTCCGTCCGATAGCCCTGACATTCTAGCCATTCAACTTAAAGGCCAGAATGGCATCTGGCTAGACATTTATAATTTCTATGGAAGAGGAACCAGGGCAGGAAGTAGGTCGGCTACAATACCTGAGCTGGAAGAACTTCTGGACGATAGGGCTCTACAACCACCTTTGATTGTAGCTGGCGACTTTAACACCACTTTTGAACACCTAGAGCTGGAGGACGTCTGGGGGACTAGGGAGGAAGAAGAGATGTGGCATGTCCCCCACCTTGATCTACCCCCCTATTAAAAAATGGTGCCAAGTGGCACTCCAGCCTAATGCCCTTTCCCTGGAGTTTGGTTTAAGGGCAGCAAACGGACGTACTACTTCACACCAAATGGGTGCCAATACTTATAATAGGACAGGCAATACAAGCCGAATAGATTATTTTTGGGTGGACTTAAGGTTATGGCCTAGAGTGATCGATATGGCTTTGGGTTCCACCACTGATAGCGATCACAATCCCTGAATCTCTCCCTGAGATCTCCCTGGGGGGACTCTCTTAGTTCTCCAAAACCCATTGTATTGACAAGGGAGGTACTCCTGTCAAACTACAACAGACAATTAAAATGGCCCCAAGTAGCTTTGGATGCAGGCAAGCTTCAAGCAATCAATCAGAACCTCTTGACAAGAGTAGCAGAGATGTAAATCCTAAACTATCACCCAGGAGGGTTGGAAGAGGCTCCGGCCTATCGTAATCGCCTCTTCGAGGGGCTGACTACATATTTTTGTTAGCCCATGTGCCCACAGGATCCCGACCGGAAGATAGGGCCACAGTTTGTCTATTTTAACCAGGAGTGCAGAGGTGTAAGGCGCCAACTAGAGCATGCAACATGGTCCTTGTGAGGGAACTGAGGAAGTCTTATAAGTCTGCACAGGTCAGAGCAAAAAAGGAGTGGGCCGAAAATAGATGGATGATAATTAGGAAGGTCTGTGCCAGGAAAGATTCTCAAATGTTTTGGTTTTTAGTCACGGGGCGGATGCCAATTGGCCCTTACCACCAACTAATAATATCTCCACCATAGCATGGTTCGAACATTTCTCTATTATATTCTGGGCCCTGTGTTTAAGACGCAGAAGACGTTTCTCTTGATCTTGCCGATTTCACAGCCATGGATTTCTTCTCTAAAAATGAAATTAAGACATGCATTAATTCCATCGTAAAAGGCTAAAAACCCTGGACCTGACGGCATCCTGGGTGATGTTTTCGTATATGATAGTGAGAACTTGTCAAGCTATATTTTGGCCCTAGCAAATGGGATTGCACCAGGGGCTCAAATACCCTCTTCCTAGAATGGAGCTGAGGTGATCCCTGTGCACAAGCAAGGCGATAGATCTTCTCCTTCCAATTATAGACCTATTAGTCTTATCGACTGTGTGCTAAAGGTGTTGGCTCATGCACTCCTTCTAAAGAAACAGGATTGGATTAGCCAGCAAAACATCTTGACCCCATTCCAAGCTGGTTTTAGACAAAAGATGAGCACCATTAATCAGGTGTTCTGTTTTTTCTCCTGACTTGGAAGATTGGTCGAGGGATCCCTTATGTAGTCTTCGTCGACTTAAAGTCTGCCTTTGATCTCGTCCCAAGGAATAAGCTTTGGCGCGTTTTGAAAGACATGGGTTTACCCCCTGGAGATCTTATTGCTTGTTTTTCGCCTCCATGATGCAAATTTTGCCAGGGTTCGTTGGGGCAGCTATGGACAGCTCACAGACCCAATTGAAATCAATAGGGGGGTACACCAGGGCTGTGTGCTGGCAGCTATACATTTTTCGCTCTTTGTGAATGATGATGTCCAGTTTCTCTCAGATGTCCCAGCTGAAGCTTCCACCTTGGCAGGGAGGAGTAGTAACCCTATTCTTTGCAGATGATACGTTGTTGGTCTCCAAATCACCTGGAGGGCTACAGTTGCTTTTAAAGCGATTTAAGTTTTTTTGCGACTCCGGAGGGTTACCGGTTAACACCTCAAAGGCTAAACTTTTACTGCTGAATCCCCATAAATTCTTTAGAGGAAAACTAGTATTAGGACGGGTTCCCTTGGAGAGGGAGAGTACCTTTGATTATCTGGGTATCACTCTTTTGGAGGATATATCATGGAAGCCTCATGTACTAAAGTGAACTCTACAGCACAGGCAAATAACAGGGACCTTGATTAAAGAACATAGGACTTCTTTTAGTAAACCAGTGGCAACACCACTCCAGATCTATGATTCTAAAGCTGTAAGTTCTACTCTCTATGGTGCAGAATTGCGGGGCTTCTAAAAGCTGCATGCCCTGCTGAACTCTGAGAACAAATTTTCGATGTCCCTGGTCTTGCTTCTGCAGAGTACCCCACTCCACCCGCTAAGGCTGGATTCAGGTAGAGCCCCTACTACAGAGAAGGAAGAAGGAGAAGTTGCACACCCTATTGTTTTAGTTGTGCATAAGGTCTACCCCAGAGTTGCTCCCTTGTGCTAGGACTCTCATGGAGGTGAGCTGACTCAAGAAGATAGGTTGGGTCCACAAAGTTAAATCCCTACTCACTGCAATAGAACTAGAGGGTTATTGGGACGTTAAGTATCCAGCATTGCTAACCATCAAAGAGCAAGTTAAAAAATGGTACTGGGTCTGGGTCCACAGGCTTCACTTAGCTAGCTATCTTGGGGTCACCTAACATTGAAGTTCATGGATTTCAAACTGTCTAGTTCATATGAACAATACCTAGAGATTGTGATGATACCTCAGGACAGGAAGCTCTATATGCAGCTCAGGTTCGGACCCCTTCCCCTGAACTCCTTTACAACTTCTTGGAGACAATCCTCCCCTACCTCTCAGTTTTGCCCGGGTTGCATTCCTGTCACAGAGACTATTGCTCATGTATTTTTCGTTTACCCATTGTATTCCCGCCCTAGTGCAAAATGGCTTAAATCAATTTGCAAACAACTGGGCACACGCTGTCACAGCGAAGCCCTTTGCATTCTAAAATCGGACTCCAGACCCGTGATAGCCTGATCAGTCGCAAAGTTTTTGGGAATCATATAGACAATTAGAAGGGTCGTGCTGAAAGAGTGAGACTGCTGCATATGTTATCGTGTCTTCTCTGAAAAAAAGTATTTTTATTGTTTTAATAGGTTAATGGTTATGTTTTATTGAATAGATTAAATATACTTGAGTAGTAGTTGCAGCTTTGGATGAGGATAACATTCTAATCCACAGCTTATCCCACATCTGAACAGAAATGTTTCAGTTTAAATCAACCTCCTGCCAACGTACGTTTTTTATTTTTCCCTTTCTTGAAAGGAGGATCTGATTAATTTGTACATAAGCAGGGCCTCTGGCCAAAGCTTCTGTAGTGTAATAATATTGCTGGAACGAGTCTGTGCCCCCTCTACTCATCAACAGGAAATTTAAGATGATTTAATAGCTTCAACACGTTTATTAAACTGAACCTCAAAAAGAATAGGGTAAGCTCTACTTCTATATAAGTTAATCAAGAGACATATGCCCCATCTTCTACTAATTTGTTAATACAAAGCACAATTTTAGTTCTCAAGGTCTTCCAATAATTTCCTTTACTATTATTCCTAATCTTAATATACCAAATAATTGATTTTAAATATAGATCCCTTTTATTTAGACCTTTAACTGAGAAATGTTTCAAGACAAGTGAACATAATAGTAGGAGTCAGCATACTATGATGTTTTTGTGACATATATAATGTTTTTCAAAATCCTCTTGGTGAATCAAACTCTTGATCTAATAGTAACTATCCAAATTATAAACACCAGTCAACAATAATTACACTTGCCTCGTACAGAATGGTAAATGGAAAAATTGAAGGAATTTCACAACACTATTAGCTTTATTTAATTTACTTTACGTTTATTCAAAAATATCCTCTTCCATTTTCCAAATGTATTTATTGTTTCAGCTGTCATCGTTACGATAATTAAAAACTACAATTTAAAGAACAATTAAAAACAGAAATCTTACTCCTTTAAAACACATACAGTACAATCAACTGGGCGGCATAGTAACATTTAGACATTATATTACCATGCCATTCTGGTAGAACAAATTAATCTAATGACCATTTAGACACTATATTCAAGTCCATTCTGATGAAAACTCTTCATCAAATGTATAAAAGGGCAAGAACAGAAAACACATAAATCTATGATACAATTAGATGGACGGTATAAAATAATTTGAAACTATATTCAGTTCCAGTGCAAGCAATCAACAAATTCATCAAATAAGCAGAAAAGAAAAGCACCTGCATAGAAACTGTAAAACATATACAGTTCACTCGAAAATGTAGTTCCTAAAAGGCATATACAGTACCATCAGTCCAGTGGTATAATACCATTTGAGCACTAAGTTCCTTTCCAATAAAAGCAATCAGTTAATTCACCAAATGTATCAGGGCGGAATACAGGAAGGCATTGGGAGGCCATGCAGTTTGAACAGCAGTAACTGCACAACACATTATAAAGTCTGCATGATCTGATGCCTAACATAGTGGGGAGCTCTCTCAAATGGTGCAATGCCACCCATTAAAATGTCACAATGGAATTAACAACTTACATGTCATACAGCCTGATACAGAGTGCCAATGCCAATTTTGCACATCTAACCCCATAAATTTTAAAAAGAGGAAGGAGCCATTGACGGCGTGCATGATCATATTGTTTACAGAGCAAAAGGAAATGGTTCAAGTTGTCAAGTCAAGTCAGCTTTATTCGGTACGCTAAATACGACTATAGAAGCATTCTAATCACGTAAAACAGTTTACATAATTGTAAAGTCATTGAAATTCAGTACAATCAAAAAAAGTTTTACATTCATACATACAATTCTATTTTAATCGATAATTCAGGGTATTAAGTCAGTCATGATTTATGCTATTAAAAACCTGGTAAAACCATATAAAAACAACATATTTCATAATATCAAACAAACCATCTAAATCTTTCAACAAAACTTTTGATACTTTTACAAACCTCTCTACTTGTTTGTACCACTCAACCGGTTTTTCTCTCAATCTGAGAACTTCATTAGTAAAAGACAATCAATATATCTTGTCTTGACCAAGGAACGTGAACATATCCATCGCCCGGAAATTCTCTCATTGGATATATCATTTCAGTTGTCACTATTCCTGTCCCAGTCTCCCTCACTGGATACATAGGAGATGCACCTTTGTTTGCAAGCATTCCTTCTTTCTTTTTAGCCCATCTGCCTTTCCAGCGTTTCAATTCACCCCATTGTTTCAAGGTATTAATCAACTCTTTAATCTGCAGTCGTTTGCCAGAAGCTAAAATCCAATCTATAAGTCTTTTGCAAAGCCTTTGATTTTTCAATGTCCACTCCATAGGTTTGTGCAACTTCAGCAAACATTCGATGCAAACCCTTCGCTCTCATTGTAATGTTTTTACATAAAACACAACAACTCTTCTTCCTGATATTTTCTCAACCTCTCTGGACTAATTGTACCTAAAATCATTTCTTCCAAATCTGCTTTTAATCTGCCTACATCCATACACGTATGCACCTTATTAGACACTATCCCTCTAATCCATTCATCCAACTCTTCTGGCTATGGCACTACTGATCTCCCTGAAGTAGGTGTCACTTCCCTCGCATTCTGCACTAATCTTCTAGGTTCTACTTGCACATTTCTCTTTGGGGTTTTCATTTGTCTTTCTGCAATATCAATCAATGTTCCCATCTCATTTGCTTCAACACCATTACTATTCCTAGTATTATTAACAGGCACAGTTAATGCATGAAGTCGTGAAATAGTTTGGCCTTCACTATAAAATGAGACTATAGGACCAATTGTCACCAGAACTGATAATACCTCTGCATTTACATTAATTTGATTAATTCTTTGTGTAAAATCATGCTTTGCTTTATTAACTACTTCTATATTTCTCTCCTGGGAAGGCTGT